>NW_016157610.1:71564-81658 GCF_001687245.7 Rhagoletis zephyria | reverse complement strand
CCCCCCCCCCCCCCCCCCCCCCCCCCCCCCCACATATATGTACATACATACATTTTAAAGAATGTAGATAATTTACGACAGCCATTTATTAAATTTTATGGGCTCTTAACTTTAATAGATTATGAGGTTATTTAGCGGTAGTTAGTGCGACTTTGGTCACCAGGGTAAGCTAGAAAGCAAGCATATCCTGTATAGTTCGATATATAAAAAAAAAAAGATCGTCGACTGCTCAAGGAAAATGTCTCCGAAAATTTTTACATGAACATGAATATGACTAAGTGGCTTTGTAACGGCCGATAGCAGCCAATTATAAACCGAACGAATTCATATTATCCTAGAAGAAAGCGAAAAGTATGCCGGTTTCTGAACATAAAAATTTGTAGCAAAGGATGCCGTCTACATCGCTAGAATGACCACAGAGAAACAACCCTGGTAAAATCCAGGAAATAATGATACTCATACGCCCCGTATATATCAGAAACACTCTTTTCCTGCCCATATTTCGTACAAAAAAATCCTTGCGCATTTTCACCACTCATTCCTTTTATAGGTGGCGGTTGGTTGGTTGGGTGTAAATTGGCAAATTCAACAGAAATTGCACACGGAAATGGTGCAACGGAAATGGTTGGGGCTGAAACAAGGGCTTCTTGTGTGTATGCATATAGTATTGATTTAACAAAAATTAATGGACTTGGGCTAGCCTAAGATATTGACCAAAAATTTTAATCTTGTACACGGATTTTTTTTAGAGCATAATGAAGCATATTTTTGCTACTTCGCTGGGCGGATTTTCGGCCTACGCGACCGTCATATATTTAGGGTTTTTAGGCAGAAATTAAATAACTTTAGGGTGAAGTTATATGGACCACCTGGCAACACTGGCTTAATAAATAAGTCATTATTTCTTAAAGTACCAGAGAGTGTCGAGCTCCCAGTTTATTTAATGTTTTAGTTAAATTTATTTGGGAAAATATTCTTTCCACATTTGCTGGGGCGACTGAATTACAAAAAAAAAAAAAAAATCATTTGTTTAAAATGAGGAAATGCTCCTTTTCATCTTCATATATTTTCAAAATATTGACTCACAAAAAAACCGAAAGAGAAACTTTAGCTTCTTCGCTTATATCGGAAATTTCGAAAAAAAAAACTGTAGTTTAAAATAAATGCTGTGAATCTGGCATTAATGGCTATAGATTCTCTATTGCTAATTTATAATACTTTGTATTTTTATTGATTTATTAAATTAAATTAAATTTTTAACTTAAATGTTCTCTTAATAATATCTCGTATCGGCGAAGGCGCTGTACTGAACGCTTATTCTTTTCTACGACTTCCAAGTCGTTATGCAGCAAATAATAGACGTAAACCGAAAGCTAAAATATAACTTAAGTGATAGAATAAATAATTAAATGTCTTCAGTCATAAAATTTTTTCTTCATTTCATACAAATAGAATTTGTTTGGATCTTATTTACCAGCAGGACATTCGCAATAATATTCAAAAACAAGCAACAGTCCCCAAACGGCAGCTGCAGCGATTGAGCGACGACAACTGTCATCCGCCAGAGATGCATTTTTAATTACTAAACACATTCGCATGGCAGCACAAATTCCGCTGTTAAAATAGTAAAAAGCAAAACTAAAATATAATGTCATTCACTAGAACGCTAAGCTCTCTTTCCGGCCAAACAAAAAAAAAAAATAAAAAATAAAATAAGTACGCAAAACTAAGTGGACACAACTTTAAACTTTTTCTTGTGCGTTTTGAAATGTTCAAAATGGAATAAGAGACAAAAATACGTGAGCGGGAAAAACTCCAAAAAAAAAAAAAAAAATAATAACGCATATTAAATATTTCCAGCGAAAACAGATTTTTTCCGCTTCGTCCAGTTGAAGCGTCGCTGCTAATTAATGTCAAATAATAGACGTGCCTTAAATGCGTGCAACTCCAGGAAGTATGCAACATTTTTTCGCGAATTTTCTTCTTCTTTTTTTTTTGTTGCTTGAAAAAGTGTGCGCAGCAATAATGCAAATGGACGAAGAATGCGCGTAAAAAGTAAAACCAAAAAAAAAAAAAAAAAACAAAATGCAGAAAAATATATTCATGAATGTGGAAACTGTAGCGACAGGCTGCCAAGTAGCCGTCACTCAAACTGTCACACCTGACCTGACGGAGTTGCTGGAAGGGTTTGGTCTTTGTTCTGTTTACTTCCGCTTCCATAGAAATAAAAAGCAACGTTTCCAGAAGAATGGGTATCATTATTTATGCATGCATATGTATGCATGAACATACATATAACTTAGTTAGCCTAGTTACTGGCAAGGCGAGAGAGAGAAGGTGGAACGAAACGTGACTTTTAATGCAATTTCCATTTAAATTGGCGTGGCAGGGGGGTAAGAGCGGTAAAGGGTATGACCGCACTCAAATCAGAGGAAGGAAAAGGTATTCACTTAATGTGGCCAGAACAATAGACTGTAATCGACGTTTGGATGGATACAAGCTTCCCTTAAGCCCCGCCTCATTAAAGAACTAGGTGAAGTCTTTTGGCTGAAGACGATTCAGGTCATGTGCTTTTAATAGGTGGGAGGTCTAAGTCCAGAAAGGACATACTAGGCTCTAGCGCTAATATTGGTAGATAGTCTTAGATTATGAGATTTTTATCAACTTTGAGCCTAGCAGGTTCACAATGAGCTTACAAATTTCATAAACGTAAAAATATTAAATATGACCTACATATATATTTTTTTAAATTTTGCTCTCTTTATTTTACAAATTTAAATAAAGCAAATACGAATACATATTTTCTAAAAGCAAATACCTGTATTTATGAATTTATTTGTAAGAATGTATGTGCACTTCTTGCCACACTAACAACTCGTATAACATTCTTGTTTTCTTTTAATAAAATTTAGTATTTTCTTATGCCTGCGAAGTAGCGCAACAATAACAATATTTATAATGCCAGTCGCAAGAAAATGATATATTGCCTGCCATAAGCCATATTTTAACAAATAAATGCAAAAATATGTGCACTTAAATTTACATACATATTTGCCATGGCATGTGTGCGTTAAACTAGCTATGCAGAAGCCTTGCGTATGCAAAAAAAATTAAGTGAATTAATGGGAAAAGCTATATTGAGTATGCCAATGGCCTTTGTTTAGCACTTAATCAATCTTCCATAACAATGGACATACAGAATATGCGAAAAAAGAAATGTAAAGGATGTAACCAAAAATGATTGATTAGCAGATGAGAGAGTATATAAATAATATTTTCATGTTTCAATTTCATTATTGACATATGTACATATATTTTTGTTGGAAAGCTTACATATTTAGATAAATTGATACGTTTATTAAACTTAGCTCTTTGAGGAGATTGTTAGACACTCGTAGAAGGAACACCTTCCTTAGAAAGACTGGGAACTTCCTCGTTGCCGGTGACGCCGGTGTGCGCCGAAATTCGGTACACGTGTGTCTCCGTGTGGGCGTATAGTTAGTTCAACTATGCCTGCTTTGAATGCTATTAAACCTTTTTCAGGAAGCGCTTTGTGATAATAATGTATTTGTGGCATCTTTTCAAAAATCTGCATGCTCTAATGCCAGCTTCAGTAGCGGCTCTGACATTTGCCAAAAAATATAAGCACAGAACCACATAGCCTATTCTTGCAGGACCAACACACTAACTGGCACGTGATATTAAGCCCGGATGCAGTTTCGAACTTTCTATTCTTGGAATTAGAAGCGAATCAGCATACACAATGGCTCAGAAGGTGACCGTTTTCTCTCAAACTAGCTACTGTGACCACTGTAAAACCTTTCTGAACCCGATGGTTCAATTCTTATAGATAAATTTTAACCGCTGTGAAACAGCGTCGGCCGCACTACTGCTCCATCTCGCTCAAAGAAAATTTGGTAATTAAAAACAGGGTTTGCAGTCTGAGCAGTGAATACTGTGAATAGTTCTGCGTAATGGTTAGTCTATGCAGGTCTTGTAAGGTTAGATTAGGTTAGGTTTGGTGCAAGGAAGGCGCATGCGAATGAATAAATAATACTTCTACTCGAAGAATCATTTTCAATGCCATCTATGAGTGCCAATAGGAGCACATCCTTCTAATGGAGATTATTCCATATTGTCAGTATATCGATTGCTGAGTGGAATATCGACCTATATCGGCTTCCCTTTCAAAGACACTCTATCTTAGAAAACTGTTCAAAGTTTTCTGACATAGGTCATTTTCAAACTGACTGGCGGGGTAGGTCGATCTCTACTCAGCGGTCAATATGTTACGTTAAACCATTTAAAATCCCGTAAGAAGGTGAGGAACTCATAACGAAATTCTGCCAAATGAGAAAAAAATTAAAATTTCGAGAGCTCAAAATTATACAATTTCTGGGATTTCGCAAATTAATTTTTTGAATATCTCAAAAACTGTTACAGCTGCAATAATAGCCTCGTTCTATAGGTGATATTGGAGGTTATTAAAAAAATATATATATATTTAAAAATATCCAGCATAATTACAGAACTTGACTCTACAAAAAAACGTAAAAGGAACATGTATTTACATTTTGGCCTCAATTTGTTTATACAATACCACTAACTGATCTTGAAAGATCCTGAAATTTTCACGCTTTTTTATCATATTGAAAAAAAAAATGTTGGCTAGCCCAACTAAATTTAATACAAATTCTTTAATATGCCTTTATTTAGAGTATGCAAAACATATTACTTCTAAGTTTAAAAATTTATGTCTTTAAAAACGCTCTGTTGAAAATTTTAGGATATTTTAAGAACAGTTGAAGGTATTGTATAAAAAATTTAACCAAAAATGTATATAAGTTTTTCCTTTTACGATTTTCTAAATTTTAAAATTTTTAAATTTTTTAAATTTTGAAACTTCAAGTATATTCGAATTTTTTATCATATCATCAATAACTATAATATTTTGTAGATATTAAAAAAAATTAACTTGCAAAATTCGGAAATTTTGAAATTACAATTTTGCATAACTTTGGAAAAAATGCATTTTTTCCTTTGACAGAAATTTCTTATCTAATAAAGGAAATGTGGCGACCAAAATCCATCCAAATCAAAAATGCTAGATTCCAACCATTGGTTGCTTTGACATAGATTGACCTATATAACTCTTAAAAATTGCAACCGAGATCAAAAGTTCTCTAATCTTACTAATAAAGAAACTAAAGACCACTAACTAGCTTCTCCATATAAATTATTAGCTGTTCTTTAGCACACCTACATTAACGCCTATATGTACATACTCGTACAAGTTGCTTGACTTTAACTATCTCAACGATGGTCTTAATTTCCTTCATTTGCATGCAGCTCATATTTGCAATTCCCATTAAAGGCACTTCGGCACTAGAAGAAGATGAATGAAGTTTTCCATATTTAAAAACAAATCTCCCCAGAACGTAAGCTGCCACAGGCAAACATATGAAAATATATGACGACAAACGAAAGTAATGCACTTATTTGCATGCAAAACACTCTCCTACTTTGTGTGCGGGTGTGTGTGTGTGTGTGTGTGTGTGTGTGTGTGTATGTGAACGCAGTACTTCAGGAATGGGCGCTGAGCTGTGGAAAATACCCTAAAAACCTCAATTTAAATTCTCAACGGACGCATAATTCATCAGCACTTTACACACACATACTTACATACATACATACCAACACTTTTTCGAAATACTTAGAGATATAGAAAATGAACGTCGGTGTACAGCAGTATGTGCAGCTAATAAGAAGAGCATCGAGCAGGAGAATAATGCTGCTGCTGCAGCTTAGATGTGCTAAGAATGCTACACTAAAGTCTTGGTCGCATTCCCAGAAGAGCAACATTAACATTACCTACGTAGTTAGATGCATGTAAATGATGGCAAATCCCTAACTCAGCTGTATGTAAGTAAGAGTAGTGTAAAAGTAGGAGCCAAGTACCTTCAATAGCCAGAATACTCATAAGTATGCAGCGTCAAATGTAGTAAATCATAAAGAATGCATTAAGATTTCGTAGATGGTCAGGTGAAATGGCTATGGGGCTTGTAGAGGATGTGCGGGGGTTGAATGCAATTTAGTGGTGTAATAAACGCAGCGCGGGGATCGGTTGCCATTTAATGTGTGTGTGTGCAAAATGAAACTCTTTAGCAAACTATTACCATTAACTCAGCTGAAGTACATAGAAAACAGGCTGGCTGGCCTAGAGGGTTTAATGTGGTTGTGTTGGTGTAACAGGTGGCAATGCCGCTTGTACAATGGCTAAGTTGTAGATACATAAATATGGTTACTAAAGGCAAATGCCGCAAGCTACACACATATACATACATACGTATGGGTGCTGGTGGGTTGCACTGACTGTCACAGTGATATAAGCAAAGAGCATTTTATTCAGTTTATGGGTTTGAAAGGGTAACATTTTGCTATACGTTGCATTATCGGCTTACAAAAATCTAATTTTTTAAAAATTCAGCATTTAAAAATTTAGTTGGATGTAAAAAATTTATTGAGTGATATCTACTTTAAATAATAGATGCTGTTTGACAATAAATTCCAAGACATAATCCTAGAAACTAAAAGCTAGACAAACAGTTTTATATACACTCTCCACTACAATAAACCGTTGTGTTTCACAATCCTGGATAAATCTTGAAAATAGCTATGAAAAATAGCGCACTTATATTTGTCCATTCAGAAGTCCCAGCGCTTATGTAGAACTTCTACAATAGGATGATGACCACAAAGCCTGAGAAGAAGTTTAGCATCGTCTAGTAGGTACCACATCTCTGGTGTATTGAAGGCAACAAGCTAGCGAAGAAGCATCTTAACTTACTCTGTTTAAACGGAACTGTTTTGTGGTCCCTTTTATTTCAATTCGTTTCAGTTGGCACAGCACAAATATGAGTGGTGTGGTTTATTGGCGATATTCAAGGGACGAAACTGTCTATGCAGTGTATGGAGACCGGCTAGTGTCTAGATTTTTATATTTACACAGGCAAGCAAGACGGAAAGGTAGAAATTGATCTTGGTGGGGAAGTTGTGAAGAATTTTTCCCAGAATTTAAGGGAAAAAACTCACAAAACTTTATTTTGACAACTACCTTAACAGCTACCCGTTGCAAGTAGCACTGAAAGAGTACCAAATATAGGCTTGTGGAATATTCACTTCTAACGGGTACATATTAATTTCGACAATTGAAAAGGCAAAAAATTATAGCAAGGGAAACATGACTACCGAATTAGTGACGAAAAAGGTGAGCTTACTAAAATGAAAAAACAAACGACCAGTTACTATTGTGTCTAATTAGGTGAACCCTAAAGTGGTGAATACTGAAACTCGCAGGTAACGTGCCGGAGAAAGATCTCGTTTCAATATTCAGTGTAAAAGCTTAAACAGACAGCAGCGTTAATCCGGATTAGCTCGGACTTAATCTGCAGTTAATCCGGATTAAGTCCGAGTTAATCCGGATTACCGCTGACGTCTCTTTGAGCTTTAAAACTACAATAATAACATGAATTTTGTTGAAAAATTCGTTAAATCAGAGGCAATTATCCCATTGGCAGAAATTCTCTTAAATATAGTTGCATCGAATTTTTTTGATGGTGAACACTTTTTGTTTTATAAAGAACTTTAAGCTTAACTTCAGGACCAGATCTTTGTCGGTTGAATTCAGATGTAGCACAAAATAAGGATCAGTCCAGCGCCTTGTTCTTGACCTAATCTTAAACGTAGAATACTTAATTCAAGTTTAATTTAATTTTTCAAATAGATGGCAAACTTCCTGCATTTAATTTGGAAAGAAAGTTTTTAAAGCCATTTTGATTGATATCCGTACAGTAGTAATTCGTTTACCTATTGCATACATTGAATTAGTTTTTTTCATCAGGTGGCAACCATCTTCAAAATATTTTCGAACCACAACCTCTTTCATCTGGCACCCATATAGGGATACATATTTCAATTCTCTATTTGCCTTAATTTAAGTTGAACTTGATTTTGCAAACAGGTGGCAACGCTCTGCATGTAGTTTAGAAATAAAGTACTTTCAGTGCGATTTTTATTGACGTCCATGTTGTAGTAATTCCTTTAATCTATCGTGTACATTAAATTTAACTTTGTAAACAGGTGGTAACTCTGTTAAAAATATTTTCAAACTCCTACCTTTTTCGTCTGACACCCTATTGTGATACATATTTAAATTAGCTTATTCCGTTAATTAATTCTATTTAAATTTTATTTTTTAATTAGGTGGCAACCCTTCTACATGCAGTTTGCAGATAAATTTTCGTCAAAGCACACACATTGGGATAACTGATTTAACTTGGAAATAATTTTAAATAAATTTATTATCAGGAGGCAACTCTTTTTGAAAAATGAAACATTGTTGCAAATTTACAGGGCAAACCATTTAATTTGATATCTCATTTTGTAAAATCGAACGGTTCAGATATGATAAGATAAAAAAGTTTTCGCGTATTATGTATTCATAGATTACTAGAAGAGATCCACATTAACTCCAACAACATACAAATGCAGCGATTAGGTTACAAATATTCCTCCGGAGCTGCGCCATCTGTTGCTCAAAATCCGAAGTACACGCCACAGTCTTTTTGTCTCCTTCTCTCACTTTCAGCACGTGTTTGCGAGATGATGACGAAGTGATTTTGCGTGGAAAATCATTTATGCCCATTTATTTCAATCAAATAAAATACTTAGAAGATATCAACCAATACTTCCCATAAACCAAACGAAAGAAAAAAACTTGATTTTTTAAATAGTAACAAAAACAAAAACAAAATCATTCGAGCGATTTTCGAGCAGAGAGGTTTTAGCTAACTTTACAATTAAATTCACTTTAAGTTTTAGATCAGATGGCAAACCCATTCAAAAATATTTTCGAAATAACTTTCCTTAAAACTCTTCCTTTTTAACACCAATATTTAAATATTTCATTTAACTTGTCAATTAAATTTAGCAGGTGGCAAACCTCGTCAGAAATACATACTTTCAAAATAATGATTTCTTAAACCTCTCTCTTTTGATACCAATATTAGCACGTGTGCTATTAGCCTAAGATAGAGAGAAGAACAGTGCGAGACATAAATCTGCAAGAAAAATAAAAGCCTTCCTATGAACGGTCGAAACACAAATGGCCCCACAGCCAAGCAAAGTTGGCTTACCACTTTTGAAAGCCACATTTATGCAAGAAAATATATGAAGCAGAAACACAAGCATGCATGCGGGTGCTTGGTTGTGTGTGTGTGTATTAGTGCGACAACATTGCGAGTGTGTGGTTGCCGTGGATGCATGCATTTAGAGAGACCTGCCACTACATTTTAACTTTTGTTTGAAGAAGCATATGTGTGTGTGTCTCTAGATGTGTTTGTATGTAAATATGCAAAGTTCGACACGCTGAGTTGCATGTTGGACGTTGAAAGCTGCAACCAGCAGACTAAAAACGTTTCTGAAAATCAACCGAGAATTTGTTACTTCTTCAAGTTCTTTAATAATTTCCTGTGGCTGGCAGATTTTTGCACCACAGCCACACGAGTTTTTGTTCTTGTTTTTTTTTTACCCGTATTCAACTGCTTTATTGTCGCCTGGAAAATATGCGCCAAACTTTTGCAAAAAATAAAACAAAAAATTGTTGCACTAAATTTCCCAACACATTATGGCATGTCGGAGCATATTTAAATTTTTAGATTTATGCAAGTGCTCCACTAACACCCATTTGCTGCACAAAATTGTAGTTGCATATGTGCAGTAAAGTCTCCAGAGTGTCGGTTAGTATGAGTGTGTGTGTGTGTGTGTGTGTGTGGGTAGGTGGAAGAAAATAGATATATGCAGCAAATGCTCGCCTTGGAAGCCAATAAGATATTTTCATGTAAGCACCAAGCGCCAAGCATTACTAAGTATTTATGTTGCTCACTCACTGACAGCGTTGACTTGACTTGTTGGCACTTCTGAGTCGTTAGTTGGCAGTTTACTTTGTTTTGGGCTGCTGGCACTTATGCCCCAAATGTGGCATGCTCATGTTTATTGTCGTAGTTTTTGTTACTTTTTTTTTTTTTTTTTTTTTG
>NW_016157610.1:6073-71545 GCF_001687245.7 Rhagoletis zephyria | reverse complement strand
TCTTTTTTTTTTTTTTTTTGTTGGCCTCTTATCAACGTCAGCATACACTTAGCGCTTCCTTACCACATGTTTCTTGCAACCATGTATCTACATATGTTTGTAGATCTTCTTGTAGCATCTTTTTTTCCCTTCTCTTCATTGCAGCATTTGCTTGCTGTTTGAAATCATTACTTCCGCTTTGGTGACCATTTTGATGCACCTCACTGCCCTGGCTAATGCCTCCAAATCTTATGGCGTTTTATGTGCACTCGAGGCAAGATTGGTACATTTAACATTCCATGAAAAAATTATTTACACTTGAAAAATATGCAAAAGGAAATTCGACTGACGAAGGAAATGAAAATCTAAGCATGCAGATGCACTCGGAATGTAGGGGAGCTATTTCCTGCTGAGAGCGTATATGCGTACAATTTAACGCCTTAAATTAAATTAAGACTAGGTTAGTTGTCTAGAAGCAACTGTCCTTTCTGATAGATACCATCACGAAACCTGACTGCTAAGTTAAAGCGAAATTGTGCGAAGAACCAACGTCCTCGAGCGGCAGATGTCAGCCTCAGCTCAGGAGCTTCTCAAGACTGGTTTAACAGTTAGTCTTCTACTTACCACTCACGCATCTTTATGGAGGATGACCGGGAAGTAAACTTTCGATTGTGTCAGTGAACCCGGGCAGGGTTTAATGTTAAACATAACGCCTGACCTAAAGCGGGAATGGCCCTAATTGCCTTTATTGATTACATTTCGACTTCAGAAAACTTCATAGATATTGCGAAATCACCTCAGTTGAGCTGCCACATAACCAGTTGCCATCCTGCAGCAGTAAAAAGTTGCAGAATCATTTCTTACTTTTTCCAAACGTTACACTTCACGCCAGATTTCTATCTAGACACAATTTTGCACTGCCTGAAGTTCGAGAAAAATTGCATCTCTTTAAAATTTACAGCGACGTCACTAGGGGTTGGGCTTATAAGCTCATCTTTAGTGTTAAAGACTGGGTTGATATTGCGGACAGAGAGTTTAGCTTTAATGCAAGTCTGAAATGGTCATGGCTGATTTCAATATCTATTATTTTCATCGCTTCAAACTGAAAGACAACGATCGCTGTCAACATGGTAGCTTCAACATTACTGAGGGTGTGAACCGTGTTTCTCTGAGGAAAACGTTATTTAGAGCATAGGATGCAAAGGTGGGTAAACGTCTCGCAATGAGGGTTCGAAAAGGGTTTGCTAAGTGATTTACCTATTTACTGTCATAATGACATTAGTCCCTTCTACTCACCCCAGTACACATGCACATTCTTTGCTCTAAAACTATTGAAAATACTGAAGCAATCGAAAGAAAGTTTTGATATAATTTATTATGCGGCACTTTAGAGCTTGTAAATAGTTTTACTTCTCGTGAATATCTGCCTCTTTTAGACATCCTCTGCCACAAGTTTCTTTAACATGAATCTCCACTTCTGGAGTGGAATGACGAAGATCTACCTTGCAATTAGAAAACCCATTCTCCACACTGTACGTACATACTACATTGAGCGCTAAAGAATAGCTAAGTGAAAAAAATGCATTAAAAAATCTAACAAAGATTTTTTAAATCAAGCCTGCGATAGCAAATTTGCTCAACATAAGCAATGCACTTTGTCAATGTTTCTTCAAGTGCATACTTAATGACGCACCTACCTACCTTAATCAGCTTCTTTTCACTTGCTTGCTCGCCAAACGTCTTACTTCATTAGCCTTAGTAGCGGTGGCATCACAACACAAACACACAGGTTTGCCACAATTTTGTTAACTTGTCTTAAATTTCAAGCAACTTGCAGCCATGTTGCCATTCACCAACCAGCGTCGGCGACTGACGTCATTTACTACAGCTGTCATGCAATGCAATTACCATACTGATGAGTTTGTGACACATTGCCACTACGCACACACATACACACACACCCACACATAGATACAAGCAAATTTTATTATGTAATTTTAGCGACTTCCACTGCCCTACGAGAAGCAACCGGGGGCCGGCGGCGCGCGTCTTTCATTTTTGTCGCCAGTGCACGCAGCGTCAATTTGTAACAATTTGCACCAGAGGTAGCGATGTTTTATAGCGCCAATTTTTTTTGGATTGTTTGTACGCTTGTAGCAGTTAGTGGCAGCCGTGGTGACATGCTGCCAACCACTGAACTGCACTGCGCTCGCTAGGCGATACGCAAAACGCGAAACAAAGTAAATGTCTGCAAATACATATTTCGTTCATTTTGTCGGCTGGGCGCTCACTCGCCGTGTGGGTTGGCTGCGTATTGCCACTGCGTATCGTGCCATACATACATACATACATATAAGTAACGGCAGTGTGGCCACATTTTGTGTGTACATCATTAAAATGCAGTTTGCAGCGTATTTATCTTGTTAAATTGGTTTTTGACGGCACCTTTTGTTCGGCTAATTTCTTCATTTTCTTGTTCTCTTGAATGGTATTTTTTTTTTTTGTTTTTGTGGAAGCAGTTTTTGTGAATTTTACTTTGGCTTTTTTGCAGCTCGCCCATTTTTGACAGAGCACGCCATGTTAGTTTATTCATGAGGCTGTGTCCTTAAGAGATTTTAAGGACGCTAGAAACAAGCACACATACATACAAACATATTACGCATAGAGAATACTAATCAAAAGATAAACTGAAATTTTAATTAGGAGTGGGAAGTTCACTAGTCCCCAGAGTGTGGTGTGAAAGGCTTGTACAAAATTATATGCCTGTATTTTGGGTTCGTTTAAGAAGGCGCTTTACTTTAAATTGTAGACAGCAAATCGCAAAGAACAATGAGTACGACTGGCATTGGGTGGATCGCGATTAGACTCAACGCAAGTTGGTGTTGTGCTTTCCACTAAAAGAAGAAGGTTAGATGGCTTAGTTCCCATTTGACGGTAACACTCTCATCACAACCACAAAACGTACCTCAGCAGTTTTTTTATCATAAAACAAACAAAAATCAGCATAGCACTATGAAAATTAGACCTGAATATTTTGCGATTATCAGACTACTCTGAAAATATAAAAAAATTCAACTAGTGTGGTACGAAAGGGAAGGACGAAAATATATAAGATGGGATATCAAGTTCTATTATATCTACTTATTGTCTAACTCCCACGGGGATACATGGCGTATGAGTATCACAAATTTCTGCTAATATTCCAAACAAAAAAATTTATGAACTAATTTAGCAATCGATTACGGAAAGCGATTAACGACAGCGAAGTACTTCTCACCGCACTTATTAAGATAATTTCATTGTCTACAAACAATATTTTTTTACATTTTGATACGATGAACGCCAAGTAAACCGTCAGTGATGTTGAGCTATATACACTTTTGGTCAGCTGATTAAGTCAAGTGACATTTTTACTAGTTTTGGCTATATGTATGTCTTCTGTTTATTTAATGTTTATATTTTTTATAAAAGTCTAGCACTTTACCTAACCAGCGCCACATAAATCCATTTAAATCCAAAAACTTACAAAAACTATGAAAAATTGTTAACATTTTATTTAGAATTTTTAGAAAAATATTGGGTATGCAGTTTTGTAGCCCATTAAATTTTAGTAGGTTAAAGTGCAAATTTCAAGACGCTGGAAAATTGCGTTGATTTTTAATATTTTTTTTTTTTTGGCTGACGGCGTTGTGCATTTTCTTCCATATAAAGTATGCTCGACAATTTCGTTTGTATGGGAGAAATTTAATGTGGTTCAAAACTGTGTACCAAAAATTTTTCTTAAAAATTCTAAATAAAAAATTTTAAATTTTTGGGTGCAATTGCTAAAGTTCGTTGATTTTTCATAATTTTTGTACGAAGTTAGAAATGTGGATATATGTGGCGCTGGTTAGGTAAAGTGCTAAACTTTTATAAAAAAAAAATTAAATAAACGAAAGAAAGTTTAACTTATAAAGTTCAAAGTAACTTACCGGAAAATATCCTGCTTTGGAACTAAAACGAGACTAGAATTTTTATATCTTTGAAGGTTTTTGGAGGACTTCTAACTGACCCAATACATTCCAGTTTATCGATAAATTTCAATAATTTGATACATGCCGCTAATTCGATGGATTACAAAATTACTAAAATCCGATAACTCAACAAAATTCGATAACATGACTAATTTTGATAACTGTGGAATATCGATAACTCAGAAATGTGTATATCTCGATATAAATCGATAACCCGATAAACTTTGGGTTCTTTTATAAATTTCAATATCTCGGTTAATTGGTTAAGACGATAAAATTCGATAAGCAGTGATAACTCGATAAACTTATGTAAACTTGAAATTTCGATAGCTCAATAAATTTTTGAAAATTCCATAAACTTCAACTCGATAAATCGACCAATTTCAATAAATAAATAATTATCGATAACTCTGTAAGTTGAAAGAACTCGATGCATTACTATAGCTCGATCAATTTCGTTAACTCTATGAATAATGCTAATTCAATAAATATCGGTAGCTTTATAAATTTCTTTAACTTGACAAATTTCGATAATCCCATGCATTTTTGTAGCTCCATAACTATTCGTAAATTTCGACAAATAACTTTCGCATTTATAATATTTATCTAGCCAAACTATCCAACTAAAAATAACTAAGTATATTTACACTCGTACATACAAATGTATTTATAGAAAAATAATAAAAATGTATGCTTTTTTGAATAACCTCCACACACATAGTAGTTCCGTTACGAGCGATCGAGCGTATCACTTTATGCCCTACTGCCGTCATCATGTTGCTCCTACGCCCCAGTACACAACACAGCACTCGGCTGCCTGCCATATGCCGGCTGTCACTTTGCCATTTGAACGCTTTTCAATTTTGTATTTTATTGGGAATTTTTATGGTGCGAGCGCTTCTACGGTCATAGCTCATGGTGTAGCTGTGCATATGGCAAACGTTTTCCGTTGTCGTTGGCATACTTGCATCTGCGTTCATCTCTCAAACTGTGCACCTTTCTGTTGCATTTTTATACTTTTGCCTATCTTGAGTTTCCTTCCTTTTCCCACATTTTCCGAGCAAACTATTGCATATGCTTTGACTTAGTTTTTCATTTTCTGATGTGGAAAATATCAATGCAAAGTGTACAGCAGGTGTGCTGAGGTTGCGTTGTGCGTTAGTGTTTAGGTCTTTAAGTGTTTAAAGATTTACTATTTATTAATAGGAGTGACAGTCTTTGAATAAATGTCGTAATAACTAAGTAAACATATTTTTTTAAGAACTGAAGACGACGGCAAAAAAAAAATATTAGAGCAATGACGCAGGAATGGTAAATTGTGTGGGAGCAGAACTCATAAGTGCACTCCAAGCGCTTATAGTTTCTTTTTTTTTGGTTCATACGTGGCGTGAGTTATTCTGGATACTAAAGAAAATGCTATCCTATCGAAATCAGTGCAATTGAGAAGATAGTGCCAAGATGATTCCACCCCGTCATCTTAAAAAAATAGCTAAGGAAATAGGGATTGGAAGCGATGTTAAGCCACACCGAATGCATGACTTCCAATTATATAGTGCCCTGTGCGGATACATACCTGTTGATGTCAAACCGATTTCAAAACTAAGAATCGAAACAAATTCAAACAAAATTTAGTTATCGAAAGTTATCATGTTACTGAAATTTTGCGAACCACTGAAGTTTATAGTTGTCGAAATTTATCAAATCATCGAAATTTACGCTTATCGAAATTTATCGAACTGTCGAAGTTTATGGTTATCGAAATTTAGAGAGTTTTCCATGTTTACTAAATTATCGTAATGTATCGAGTTGTTCATCAATGATTATTAGGTTGTCGAACTTTATAGACACAAGAAATTAGTTGTCGAAATTTTAGCATACCTATCCAGCTATAAAATATTATGGGATTATCAAAATTTTCCATGTTAATGAAATTTATTAAGTTATCGATATTTGTCGAATTTCATGATTTATATATTTAATTTATCGAGTTTTTGCAATGCATCGAGTTCTCTCATCTTATCGATATTTATTGATTTACTGAAAATTATCGATTTACTGAATCGAAGTTTTTGAAATTTTCGAAATATATCAAGCTATCTATAATTCAGAGTTATATAAGTTTATCGAGTTATCGAAATTTTTCGATAGCTTTCGAAAAACATGAAGCTATCAAAATTAACGGTGTTATGGAAATTTATAAAGGTATCCAAAGATTATCGAGTTATCGATTTATATCGAGAGATATTTTGATTTTTGAGGTATGCAAATATATCGAGTACTCAAAAAGCACGGTTATCGATATTTATTGAAATTAGACGAATTATCGATTTTTGTGAAGTTATCTGAGTTTAGTGGTTTTGAAATTCATTGAATTATCAATATGCTGCAAACTATCGAAACTTTTCGAAAAACTGGTATGTATCGGGTCAATTCCAAGTCTTGCCAAAGTCCTCCAAATACCTTCAAAAATATAGACAACTTTAGTCACGGTTTAGTTCCACCGCAGGAGATTTTCCGGTCTACGTAAGTTTTTCGCTTGCCATGGCGTATGAGTTACCTAATAAGATCAACATTTAGTCCGGTTAAAATAAAAAACATAGCAAGCCGCTATAACTTTTCTGTTATTAATTTAGTTGCACGCCCCCGAGCGAGAAAAGCATCGCCTACTCAAGTGTGTAATTGGTTTTAGGACTCGCCAAGCATGGGAGTTTGTATGACCCTACAATCCCCTCAAAGGAAGCATTCAAACTTGGAGAGCTATATAGCAAAATTATTTTTGCGATACAGTCGAATGCAGCTCCTTCTTCTTTCTGATTTCCTTATACGTTTTTCCGATGTCCACCTCTAATCGCTCAGCTACAACGGCTGCCACTCAAATTTTTCAATCTCATTCTGCTTTTAAATACTTAGAATCACGTATTCATTCTTCCAGTGATCTAAGATACATATGATATAAAGTTACTAAATTTATGCCATCGCTTAAGTTAGGATAACAAGAGAACATAAAAAATAGTTCTATACTAAAAAATAGTGGTGTACTACTGCTTAAGCTTTCATCGGTTTTGAGCTCAAAAAAATAAATAATACAAAAAACACCGACCTTAAATCTTCTTCGCTCCAAGAATTGCAATGTATGTTGTTATTATATAAGTTTCCAACGAATTTCTGCACATGCATATGCATCCACAATATGTGCATATTTATGTACATATATGAATCAATGTCAAAGCTTTAGAAAGTCACTCAGCATGTTTTGAATCTTTTAAATTATTTGCAATACTTTCAGTTTTATGTAATTCAATTCATTCTGTTTGCAAACAACTCCATTCTTTCAACTTTGGTATGAAACTTCACTACAGAAGCTTTAGCTTTGCTCGGTAGCACTCGTAAATCAAGGGAGCCAAGTATGTAGTTATGTATAATAGCATAGCAATGCGTGCGTATGTTTGTGACAGCAGCATTTTTTTTTTTGTGCATCTCGCAACAAAAGTCAAAACTTTTGCTATTACAAGTTTTTCATTGAATGTAACATTCTAAATTGACTTACTTACATAATTCAGCTACAATTTTAATACCAAAAACTTGCAGTTAAATTGGCAGTTATTTACTTGCACGTAATAAAAGGGTTGCAAGTTTGTGAATGATTGTATGTATGCCGTTAGTTCTAGTAAAAAGTTCGAGTAAAAAGTTGTAAGAGTGAAATATATAAAAACGAAAAATGTGTTGGTTATTTGTTTTTTACAGTTCATTCAATTAGTTGATGTAATTGAAATTAGTAAACTTTCTGCGGCAATTTGAATCCATGCGAATCAAAAGCAAACTAAGCTCAGCTAAATTTTGTAGTTGGAAACTCTCTCGCGGAACTTGTGGCAACATTTGATAAAGGCTGCTTGTTGCAAATCAACCGTTTCGTGGAAACTTTCCCCACTGATGCTGCAATAGAAAAGCTTTCGTATGCATTTTGGCTTATTTATTTGCTTGTTTACTTGTTTTTTTTTTTGTTATTTTGTTTTTGTATGCAAATGTTCTCAATTATTTAGTTTTCTAATTTGCTATTTTTAGCGGAGTTTGCAGGAATTGTTTTCATGTTTGCGCGATTTAATTTAATTCGTTTGTGTCTGTTGGTAGAATTTGCTTAATTAGCGTTTCCCTAATTAGTTTTGGAAATTGTGGTAATATAGCGAAAGTTGATTACAAATAAAATATGATCTGGTTTTATAGAGATTTTGAAAACAAATGAGATATACAAAATTTAAAGTTTTACAAAGAAAAGTGCAGTATTCTTAGACTGAAAAGGAAGTAGGAATCATAAGGCGAACATAAGCTCACACAAAATGAAGGAGCCAGTGATTTTATATGAGTAAACTTAAAAAATTGATAAGTAATCAAAGTGTTGACAGTCGTAAGCCTGTCTGTTGCTACATAGATCCCTTATAGACTCGAAAACTAGTGAAAACTAATGAACTACATATAGTTGTACTGATTTCTATTCTACAAAAGGCAAAAAAATAAAAATCCGTTGGATGGCGCTGGAGTCGAGAAATATCTAAAACCTGTATTTACCGTCCGATTTGATTTATATTCAGAACGTGTATTATGCTTTTCTCGGACTGAGTAGGCAATTCAGGAATAAAGTCCTCCCCGACGTACGAAAACCACAGCCTAAAAGACACTCATCATACCCGTGCTGGTACTATATGGCGCAGAAACATGGACAATAACAACATCCGATGAGTCGGCTCTTGGAGTATTCGAAAGAAATATTTTGCAGAAGCTTTACGGGCCTTTACGCGTTGGCGACGGTGAGTGCAGCAGACGATGGAACGATGAGCTGTATGAGCTTTGCAGCGATTTAGACATAGTGCATCGAATTAAAATCTAGCTTCTCCGCTGGCTAGGTCATGTCGTTCGAATGGACCGAAACGCTTCAACTCTGAAAGTATTCAACACGGAACCCGCTGATCGTAACAGAGGAAGAGGGATGCCTCCATTTGAATTGCAGAGACCAGGTGGAGAAGAACGTGACTTCATTTCCAATTTGGCGTCAGAGACACGACTGGCGTGCTTTGCTGAACTCGGCCAAAATCTCTTAGGTCATGTATGCCAACCAGTGCAAAGGATGCGCAATGACAGACAACACTTAAAGATACTACGCTTTGTAGTCCTCTCCATTAAGTTCGTATATTGTAGATAACCATTTTGGTAGCTTACTTCCCAGCAAAGCTGAAAGAACTCGGCCATAAATTCAAAGACAATATGTATGACTGAAGACATAATGCACGGTCAAACTACAATTTTCCGAGGCAAAAAATAACTCTGTACGACATTTTCAGTTTTTTTTCTTTTGCGGAAAATTGATAAAACCAAGTCGTTCTAAAAGTCTGAATTGCATATAAAAAAAAATCATCTTTGATTTTGTAGACGTTTGGCAAAAATATTTCGAAAAAGTCAGCTGCCACTTATTTCCAATATTTTTAATGTTATTAAAGATAAAATTGTTTTGATATGCAGAATTCAAAAAAATTAAACGAAGTTTTATGTAAATTTCGAGCTTCTCAAGCAGAGTTTTTAGAAATTAGCGCCAGTTGTCCTAAATATCGCCATTTATATGAAAAAAAAAACCGCAAAAGCCATCAATGAAAAAATATTAATTAAAAATCAATACGATTTTTTAGCCGCTCGAAACTTGCACTTATTTTACTAAAATTTTTAAAGCCTGTTAACTGCATACCCAAAAACTTCTCAAAATTCTGGTTAAAAAGCTCGAAATTTAGAAAAAAGTTTTTGAAATTTTTCAAAGTTCTATATAAAGTTTGAAAGTGTGATTTATATAGGTTTTTTTAAAGCATCATCTAACCAAGCTACTACTTTTATGCAAAACTAAAATTTACACACAAAAGCAAAAAAGTGTTGTTGTATCTCCGCCGTTTCCCCAAACAAAAAGGTAAAGCCAATACAATTTAACAAGCGAATAATTTTCGCTATCCACTTCACTGCCAGGCTATTGAGCCATGAAAACAATGCAGCCAACATAAACTAAAATTCCACTAACTAAATACTAACCAACTTTATTAATTTGGTATGCTTTTGACGTGGCAATGGCAGTTTTATGGTCAACGGAAGCGGTGGCGAAATTTTAGATTTTATTTTAATATTTGACCGGATATTATTTTGACATCTGAGCAGTGGGCAAACAACGAACAACGAACAAGGAAGAGCGGACAATGCAATTTGTAATTAAAGTTGGTTGGTGGCGTATTATTATAATAATAACAATTTGCATGTCGACACACAACAATGATGTGGGTGGTGGTCGGTAGATAGATATACATTTTTTTGTTGGAAATTAATCTTATTGTGTGTTCCATTATCATAGTGACGATGATGATGATTGGTGATGCAGCGTAAACCACGCGAATGTGGTAAACCTGTGAAAATAGTGCAAACTTGTTGGTATGTGTATTAATTATACTATGACGCTCTAATTTAATTATGACGCATATTGCAAATAACCAAATAAGCAACGTGTGGAAAATTTGGTCATTATAAAAAATAGCCTATTTCGTATAAATCATTCAGAAAAATAAAATTTTTCTATACATGTTGATCAGTTTGACTGGTAGATACTTAGGGCCATTTTATCAAGTAACCTGTAACTTTAATGCATTAAAATTTATGATAGCGTCTAAAGTAAAGCATTTTATTATCGGTTTTAAATTCGTTTATAATAGAGCTCTAGATACCCGGGTATCGAGCAATGCGAGTAGCTCGATACTCGCTCGAAACTCGTTCATTGCTCAACTGCTCAAATGTTTGTTCAAAATTTTCGAGTTTTTGAACAATTTTATAAACAAAAGAAAATTTGTAAATTGTATTTGTCAGCAGCTTCTTTCTAATTCATGTTAAATTAATTATATTATTAAATACTAATGTAACAATCTTTGCATTATATATCAATAATTTGAGAAATTTATAAAGTTGCTACCAAAAATGTCAATATAATAAAAAAAACATTGCTCAAATTACTCGAAAAAACTCGAATTGCTCGAGCTCATGCTCGAAAATTTTCGAGTAATGAGCATTGAACAAATGTGCGAGTACTCGCTGCTCATATACCCGGGCTGTTTGAAAATGTGCGAACAAAATCGAGAGCTCTAGTTTATAACAATACATATATAAATATACATTAATCAAAAACCGACAAGAGAAATGCTTAACTTTAGACACAGCCTTATTTTTAATCCAACGTTTAATTATAAAGTGAGCTTTAAAGTTGAATGTTACTTCGGAAAACGGCCCTTAAAATATGAATATCCAAAATATTACAAGAAAATTTTATGCGATGGGCAAACACAAACGCCATTCACATATACTAGTGTGCCCATCGAAAACGCCTTTTTTGGAAATTTCAAGACACTACCCCCTAATTTTATTGGTTTTTATGAGAAATATTATTGCCTATTTTTATAGATTTTTTAAATGTTATTTAGAGGTCCCGACCTGTCGATTTGGGACAGAAAATACGATTTTGTAGATTTATGAGTTTTTGAATAACTATTTTTAGTTTGATTTTAAAGCTCGAATAGAGTAGAGGATATATAGGCCTTTAAATAGGTATATAACAGTCTATTGTCAGACTTGGACTGTTGGCATTTTTCATCGGGAAAACCAAAAAAATAATAATTTTTTTCTATTTTTTTTTTTTAATTTGGACTTCACTTATCACCACAATTACTACTCAAAATACTAGTATTCTCCCAGCGGTTGAAATTCAGCCTTTTAAATTATGGGAGTCTAGGTGGGCTGAGATGTGCCAAGTTGAGTTTAGTTGAGTATTGAAGTTGATTGAGGTGAAAGGCGTTGAACAACATAATAGAATACAACATAACACATAACATAAGGTAACTTCACATAACATAATCTAACATAACATAACATAACACAAAACAACACAATATAATACAACGCAATACAACACAACACAACATATTACAACACTACACAACAAAACACAACTCAACACAACATAACATAACATAACACAATACAACAAAACATAATATAACATAACATAACATAACATAGCATAATCCAACATAACATAACGCAACATAAAATAGCACAACACAACATAACATAGCATAGCAAAACATAACATAACATAACATAACAAAACAATAAAACACAACACATAACCACAGCGCACACCTTTTCTATTATATGAAGTATTTAAATGTACATACCTTCCTCTTTGTCTTTATTTTTTCTCCAAATTTATCCCTTTCTTCTTCTACATACTCAACTTACTTTGAGTCTTAATCTAGTCACGTAGATCCATACATCGTATTCCTCCAATTATTTTTTTGTTTTCCAATAAATAAAACGTCCAATAAATAGAACAAAAATCAATCTTTGCACATATCTGCTGCATTAATCATTTTGGAGTACCATTTAGAAATAAAAGATTACTTTTGAAGCAGAACTACGTAGCTTCCGATTTTAATATCAATGCTTAATAAAGACATACTCTTCTTTCTGTTTCTACCTACATATGTACATATTTAATTGAAGAATAATTATTTAATAACTACATAAATTCATACATAAATATAACAAATAAACTTAATACTCATTTATCATTACTGTAAGAGAAGAAATTTCCACGAACGCCGACAACTTCATAGTAAACTCGTTAGAGAAATTAAAACCAACCTTGCAACTGACAGGCAATAACACGCATAGTACTTAAATATATGTGTGTGTGTGTGTGTGTGTGTATGATAGTAATAAAACACGGCTTACACTTTTAATTACGAGTAAGAGCAAAAATTGTAACGAATCGAAGATAACTGCACTCAGCTCAAAGTGCACAGCGCTAAAAAGAGAGAGTCGTAAATGAAATAACGAAATCAATTTATTGTAATCTAAAACGTACTTCACATGCAATTCTCAAAACTAGCAAACGAAAGGGGCAATGCAGGGAGGAAGGCATTGAAACATATTCCAGTAAGCATACTTACATACATATGTACGAACACTTAAACTAAATTGAAGCAATTGGCAAGGATGCAATTCAGCGCGCACACTTGGCGAAACAAATGCAATATTTGTTCAAAAAAAAAAGCACTCGAAAGAGTATTACTTGCATAAATACATACATACATATCTACACAGATATCTACTTTTAAAGCAACGCATCGTTTGTTAGCGGTAATGCGTTCTAATGTGCACAAGTACATAGTTAAAACTTGTATAACTACAAAAGTATGTACTTAGTATGTATAAGCACGTATGTACATAAATGAAGTCTTACAGGGTAATTCTGGCAACTGTCTTTCCCACTCAACACAGTCTTACGAAAGACAACTGACAACTCTCTTGAATGCTTCTTACTGTCTTTCGAAAGGCCAATTGAAAGATCTGCTAACGAGGAAGTCTTACCGTTATGCAGTTCGCCTTTCGTCAATAAGTTTATTTAAAAATTTAATTTAATAGAAAAAAATTTGTATTTTTTTCATTTGAAAACAATACAAACTAATAAGTAAAAAAATAAAATTGAAATAAGAAAAAATAAATAAATTGAAAACAGAGCAAAATATATAAAATTTATATTTTTTAAAATTAAGTGAAATTGAAAGAATATTTTTTTCATTTAAAAAAAAAAAATCTTAAAAATATATTTGAAGAGGAAAAAAATAAATCAAAACAGAAGAAATTAGTGCTTAAAATTCAAATTAAAAGAAAAATATTTTTACTTTTTAAAAAAATTATGAAAATAAAACAAATATTGAAATAAAATGAAAATAACAACGGAAAAAGAAATTAAATTAAAAGAGGGGAAAAAGCAAAATAAATTTCCAAAAACTAAATATAATTGAAAAAAAAAATTCTTTTTCAATAAATAAAATCTAAAAATTACAAGAAAATAAAACGGAACAGAAGAGAAAAAAAAATCCGTTCTCAAAAATTAAATGTAATAAAAAAAAGTTTTTTTTAACAGTAACACCTAATTATATAAAAAAGTAAAACTAAGAAAAGAACGTAAAATAAGTACCTAAAAATTAAACTAAATTAAAATATATAAAATATATATGAGGATAAGTAGTGATCTCCGAAATAAATAGCAGCTATAACTTCAACCGCTTAGAAATTGTGGTTTTTTCCATTTTTCCTAACAAACAAATCGTGACATAAAACTCAATAGCACTACTGAAATAAAATATATATATTTTCAAAACAATAAAATCCAAAATGTAAAAGAAAGCTCAATTGAAAACGAACAAAAAAAAAACTAGTGGCATAAAAAATAAAATTAGTTTGCAGAAATCAAATGAAATTAAAAAAAAAATATTTTCCTTTTTTAAGTCGTATCTAATATCTAAAAATTAAAAAAGTTAAGAAAGAAAAAAATATGTAGATAAAATAAGTTACTCAAAATTATATGAAATAATAGTATATATTTTTTTAGTTCTAAAAAAAATTCTTCGAAAAAATTCTTTCGAACTATCTTGCCATCCATCTTGTATTGGCCTTACGAAAGATTTTTTACCATCTTAGCCAGAATTGCCCTGTTAACAGCATGCAAGTAGTATCTGTTACTCTTAGCCCGTATTTGCGTTCAACAACAATTTCGCTTCACTGATTTCGCGCTATCTCTGATGCACATGCCACCAAACGTTACCAACGCAGCGAATATGCGTAGTCTGCCAATGTCGAGCATATGTTCACAATTCCAATAAGGAACTGCAAATGTTAACCCGCATAACATGCCAATACAATTTATTTAACGTGCAAAAGGCAATGGTAATCGATAAATTTCCTCAGTAAATTGTTGTTAATGCGACCATACCATAAAGACACAACCACTTGAACTAGAAATTTATGTGTCGAATGTATGCTGCAAGTGCAATCATTGGCACCGTTCTACATGCAACAGTTGCATTACACATACCTACTTTATATACGTGCTTGTAAATTAATGTGTTTGTGTGTGAGCGATGATAAAGAAGAAAATAAGAATTTGTATGCGTTCTACATCTTTGAGGGCTATAATGGAATGACAATCATTTTGACATAGAAATAAAAAAAAAATAAAATAAGAAAAAGATTGAATGAACGAAATGCCAACTTATAACTTTCAAAAATATTTTCGAAATGAAGTTTCTTAAATCCATCTCTTTTGGCAGCTGTAATAAAATATTTCATTTAACTTGCTAATTAAGTTGATTTTGAATTTCAAAATAGGTCGCAATCCTCTTCAAAAAAAGTATCTCGTTGTTACCCGTTTAAAAAAATATTGCGTTTAAAATTCAAAACCCATTTAATTAATATTGAGTGAAATTTTCTCAAGCAGGCCAGCTAAATTTGGATGGTCAAGATTTTATCGCACAAATCACTTTATTCAACTTACAACCATAAAAAATACAGTTTGAGAAATTTAGCAAAATTTGAAGTTTTACAAGCTCTATTCTGTATCAGTGACAAATTCTTGTCACAGTTTTTATTACGGAAAAATATATGAAAATATTTAAATCTTCCAGTAAAAGAATTCTTGTCGCCGATACATAATTGCGCCTTTGTTGTTATTAACTTTTTTTTACATGGATTCGAAAATTATTTATTTTCCACTGACTTTATGGGTCTTGCTAATCTTGCTAATTAATGAGTCACCCTTTAGCCTGACCATTCAAATATTTGTTATCTGTAAAAAGTTTTTATTTGAATAAAAAATTTTTGTGAACAAATTGATATATACATATATTTAATTACTGAATTCATGTAAAAAAAAAGTTAATAACATTAACACTTGTAAAAATTCGAATTTTGCAAAATTTCTTAAATTTTATTTTTTTATGGTTGTAAACCGATGTTATTTACCTAATAAAATTGGGTTGGAAATTCCCATCCTTTGTCAAGAATATTTTCGTAATAGAGCTTTGTTAATCTTCTCTTGATTCACATATATAGTATTTATTTCTACTTGCTAATCAAATCAATTTTTACTTCCTAAGACACACTAGAACGGCCCTGGCCCTTTCGTCCACCTAGAACGCCCGGTGTGCGAAAATTGGCACATTATATTTTTTATATGTGATTGGGGCGGAAATGCATCCTGGCTTTCAGAATTTTGTTTCAGTAGGATAAGATTCTGGACCTTCAGAATCGTCCTACGAAGTAGTGCTCAAAATATCTAAAATTTGGTGTGGATTGGAACAATTCATTTTATCGTTCACAATGTCACAAAAAAAATTTTCTTCATGTTTGTACATATTGTGCTCCACTTCGTTACCCTTTAAAGAGTATGAAAATTTTATGAACAAATAAAAGTTACGAAATTTCGAAATTTTTTGTGTGCCAAGTTTGAACCAACGGGCATTCTTGTGTTAAACACAAAAGTATTTAGGTAAGCCCATAACTGGTACCTAGTTTAGAGCTTTTCAGTGTTCTAATGTCAAAGTTGGCGTTGAAATTACAAAAAATATGTACGCTATTTAAAAAAAAAAAAAGCCATGTGGACTCAATGCCCAACTTTGTCATTTTTGCCATTTAATGTCTCGTGGAAATCCAGCATAAGTCTTAAGCTCCATCCTTTTGTGAAATTTAATGACGATGCATCAGAAATTCCAACCCATTTAAAACTCACTCCAGCAGCCTTAATGTCCAAGCAAAGGACAAAGCAATTACACAAATGCATACACATTCATAAGTATTACCAATTACACTGTTGCTTTCTCTGTGCTGTCATCTGCGTCAAAGAGGCATTAAAACCGCATCAAACAGTACAACGTAAAGACCGCGAGGCTTAGCGCTTCAACTGAGAAGCACATACATAAATAACTACAAACATACACACATACATACATATGTACGGACAACATTTCCACATCATTTTCCATTTCGTACGCTTTGTATAGAATGCGCGTTGTGCAAAATCCACATCAAATGGCTGTTTAAAATTGCAGAAATTCTAATGCCAAACGCGTTTGTAATGCGCATTGAACTATGTGAAAAACTACATAGCGAAGGAGCATTGAATGAATGAATGACCCAACGAGGGTGCGTCAAGCGACAAGTTTAAAGCGCTAAAAGGAATTATAATTCCAACTGGCACAAAGGGAGCCGACGACACAAAACTGTTGATTTGCACCGATGAGGGAGTTCTTGTTGATCCTACAGCACGCGTATGAGTGTTGCTAGTGGTGTAAGCTAGTTGCAACAGACACATACATACATGCATTCGTGGGAGCATGTATGTATGTATGTATATACATATGCGTCACGACAGGCAGCAGGCGCGCAATAACATTTCAGCTATGCGCCAGCGATTGTTTGCACATTTATTTCTCAGTTGTTGTTGCGAGCAAATGTTCTGATCTACAAAAATACAAACAAACAGAATATATGTATATACACACACACACGATTTTATACACCAACCCATGGTCCCCACACATTTACTGCGCTTTCCAAGCCGTTAAAACCTAGGAATGCCGCTTTGTTGCATTGATCGCAGGCAGTTGTTTTGTGGTAGAACTGTAAAGGATGCCTTACATATGTATATAGAGTATAGTATACGCATACTTATGTATGTACATATATACAAATGTGTCTTTGTAAAAATGGTTGCGCTTTTATTGCAATGCTCGCGCCCTCAAAGCTTTTTGAACCGTAAGAATTTCCGTTGCGTTGGAAAAATATGTATGTTGCTCGCTTGTCCGAACTGAATCTGCAGTCAGGTCAGTAGTTGATTGTTCAAAAGGGTGGTCCAAAATAGCATGTGTAAAAGTAAAGTCGGAATTTTAATGCTCTCAATATTTTTTTGAAACATATAGAGGTATACTTTTTATTGATATAGAAGAACTCCTAGGGGGTGAGTGCATTAAAATTTTCACTTTACTATTTTTGGACCACCCTATTGTGCAAGTAACATATACATACATACGTGTGTATACATTTGTATAAAAGAAAAAAATTCACATTGCGATCTGCGCGTTTACAAACTCATACATATTTACACATTCGGGTTAGTCAATTTATATGGAAGATTTTTTTCGCCTAAGCGAAGTCCGCCTAAGTTTTTTGCTAGAAGGTATCCATTTCTGCATTTCTCTTTATCTTAAAACTTCCGCCAGAGGGAGCAACAGTGAAAATATTCACATTTTCTTCAAAATGTATTTTCACAATTTGGCGAACTCCAAAATGATTTGCGACCCATAGTTTCTTCAGCAATTAATCCTATTACTATGCCCCGCTTTCAACAAAAGTGAGTGGTCATATAGCAAATTTGACTTGAAAATAATAAGAGGCGATAATAAGTAGAGCCAGGAGTGGGTAGCAAGTAATTTCAGGTTACTACCAAATTCCAATAAAAATATAACAAGCTGCGGTGCTCTAACATGCCAGGAAAGCACGCAGAGCCATTTGTGTTTCTAAATAAAACCTTACCATTAAATCGTTTGGCACCCCTATTGCGAAATTTTATTTAGGCAACCCTCTTCAAAAAAGTTCCAATATGTCCAGTTTGTAAACTATTCTTGAGCAAATTTTATTCAAAACATTCTGGCCGCTTTAGCTTACCTGCTGGGTAGTGTACGTGGCGTATGAGTAACATTATTTCTGGCTCATTTTTCAAACAAAAGATCTTTGCGCATTTTCAGTTGACCACTCCATTCCATTATTATTTATCTACAAATTTTTTTAAGCTTTATTTTTTTGTAATTCTACAGGCGTTAGCACAAATTCAAAAACAAAGTTACACAGAATCTGTTTTTTTTTATTTAATTTTCACCTGTTAAAATTTAATTTTTTTTTGCATCAAAAAAAAATAAATCTGAAATTAATTATTAATTTCGCTGGATAAATTTCTGATTAACTTCTGATGTATACGAGTTTCATGGGGAATTTTGTTAGTTTTTCGTAGCCGTATTTTGTATCAAGGTTGTTAAATTGGAGCGTAAAATATATGCGGTTAATTGGTACCACTTTTTGTTTTAGGCTGAATAACAGTAAATTGAAAATTTCTCGAAAACTTACCCATGGAAAAAAATTTATCCGACTTTCGGAATCGGCGGGCGATTCTACATGGGGTTTGGATAGGGCACAAGTGGAACAAAAAAACATAAATTTGTGATCCGGTGTAATAAAAAAAAATTAACAATTAAACAAAGCTAGAAAATCTCAAATTTCTTACTGTTGACTGGGTGGTGTGTGTACTAGAGAAGCAATGCAAAGCGTTGAATTCGTTCATTCATTTACGCTTCGAATTCGTTTGTTTATTGTTGCTTATGTTGGGGTGCGTTATAATTCATAGAATTTTGTTTAGAATTTTATTGTTTCGATTACACCCAAAGCCGAATTTACGTATGTGTATATATGTATGCAGGCACCCTTTATATATATTTATTCACATAGATAGGAGCACACTGTTATATAACGTATTCAACAAATACGCATCTCGGTTAGCTATGTTAGTACGTTAGTTTTGCAGCATAGCTCCAATCACTTTTATCTGCCACCAGCTGCACCAACTCCTTCTGTATTGCAGCGCCAGCCATAAGCGCAGCCCTTTGCCATTGCCTTGTTGTCTTATATTTGCACAATTTTCTTCCCTTTGGTGCAAATGGTGTTGAATGTAAATGGCTGCATATGCATGTGTCTGTGTGTGTGTGTGTGTGTGTGTGTGTGTGTGTTGGTGTGCACTGGAATGCGCTTGAATGCTAGCACAGCTTTGTTATTTGCCACTTGCTGCACATTCTATAGCACCGCTCCTTGCTACCAAGAACTTTACACTGCTCAACCGCCTCGTCGCCGCCTGCTCGATTCCATGTAATTTATCTATTTTTCCGTATTTTCCTATTTTTCCTTCGCTTCTTTTTTCTGTTTTTTTTTGCTGCCGCTATCTAACACTTCTGTCGCATTGCCTTTTGCGTGTTGAATGCTATGCGCAAATTGCTTTCAAAATGCGTCTCTCACTTTGTGTGATTACGTTAACGCGCTCGGAATTGGCTTGAATTGACGTGAATTGGCTTAGTCATCGAGCAGCAAGCAGAAAGCAGTCAAGCAGCCAACCAAGCAACCAAGCAGCCAACCAAGCAACCAACCATCCAGCTATTCAACCGTGCAAAAGAGCAAGCAAGCAGTGACCGACCGGCAGTTGGGGCAAACACCAAGCAGCAAGCGGCAAGCAGCAATGTGACCTTTTAGTTGGAAAAATATTTTCGTTTATTGTTCAAGTGTAAATTTTCTATGTTGGCTAACAGCAATCAGGCGTTTCTGTCACTTTAAAGTATTTCTCTTTAAGTGCATTGTTTTAGCGAGTGGAGCCGTGCGAGAATAAACCAAACAGCTAGGCATATTGTGCATATCTGATTTTAAATTTTTACTCTTAATTTAAATCTTTAATAATAGTGTGTGAACAGTTTTAGGAATTTCGTTTGCGACCTCAACCACACAAAGGATAGAATCCATGCACGACAGTCAGAATGAAAGGCATTATTTACACCGCATCATTATTTTCAGATATATATGTATATAGTTACTTTCATAACTACTTAACATAAGTAATTTTTGTGTGCAGCATCCTACATACATATAGTAGGTACATATGTATCAAAGGCTTTTTTGTAAACATATCAACTGAATATTGATGGCCACTCAGCAGCCGATTCGAAAATGCACTCTATTTCAGAATTCGGTTCAAAAACGCCCAATCTCAGCTGCCGCTTCAAAATGCCCTATATGAACATATTTTCAATATATTGTGAATTGAGATAGGGCATTTTTCAAAGAAATTCTGAGATAGGACGTTCTTCAAATGATTCGCAATTTCATACTAATTATCAATCCGCTAACAGAATTGCAAAATTCAAAATGGCGGATGCAATATGGCATCTGGTACATTTTGAGCTTTTTAATTAGAATTCTTACAAAGTTTCTGAGTATGCAGTTTTATAGCCCACTTCAGTTTAGTGGCAAAAAGTGCAAGCTTGAAGAAGCTAGGATTACCTTTGACTTTTGACGATTTTTTTTTAATTCTAAATTCAAACCAGAATCGTAACCGTTATGACCTCTTTAATAAAAATCATAATGTTACTTTTAAATTTATTTTCTATTGGTCCGATTAACTGTAACCGTTTTTTTGTGATTTTTTATTTTTTCTATTCAACAATTTTTATTGAGCTTGAGGCCATTTTTAATGAAAAACTATTGTGGAAAATATTTTTGTTTTTGCCATTGCCATATGGGTATAAGGCCATAAAATAACAAAAACCAATTTTTATTTTTCGATAAATAATAGTTATCGTTATTTTTATTTTATTTTTATCGTATTTTAGCCGCTATTTTCGGATTTAATCTTTTAGATCATAAAAGATTTAAAACGGTTAAAAATTATCGAAAAATTTATAAATTTAACATACCGATTATTTTTGATCGAAAAAACTAAAAATCTTTAAATAACAATTAAATTTTATAGAAAGAATCTAATCGTTATTATAAAAGATTTTTATCTTAAAATCATTGTAAAATTGTTGTTTTTGATTTATATTTTTACGACCATTTTTGATAGTTATTTTATCATTTCTATTTTTTCTATTAAAAATAATCGTTATTCTATGATTTTTATATTTTCGATCTTATTATAACCGTTATTTTTAGTATTAATTTCTTTGGACATAAACGATTTAAATCGGTTATAAAAACGCAATCTTTATTATAACGGTAAAAAAATACAAAAAAAAACAATTAAATTATGATTTTTATTATAAAAATCATAACGCTTACAGTCCCTGATAAAAATCTCAGTATAACGATTTTATAATAATCTAATAAATAATATATCAAACGGCTGTCTTTCCAGTAAAATCGCATTTTCCAAAGATCAAACCAATACGAAATTCAGTGTGACCACTTTTCAGCACTTACCTGAAAAAAATAAATGATTAAGGTCAATAGTTACCAATGTTAAACAAAATCTGGAGTATAGAAAGTTACTCTTATTTAAACCATCTGTATACATAACTAATAGATGAACATCAACATCAGAGCCATAAGCGCAACATTCCCCAGCATACAAAAAAGGCAAGCGGAACCCGCTGATGGTAGCAGAGGAAGAGGAAGGCTCCCACTGCGATGGAATGACCAGGTGGAGAAGAACTTGGCTTCACTTGGCATTTCCAATTGGCGTCAGCTGGCACAGAAAAGAAACGACTGGCGTGCTTTGTTGAGCTCGGCCAAAATCGCTTAGGCGGTTACAGTGCCAAATAAGAATAAGAAGAACGCTCTTTTCCTAACAAACACCATACAGTACCAAATTTCCAACTTTGTGCAAAAATTAATTCCGCAATGTTTTACCAAATTTCAAATTTTTTAATTAGAATCGTCATAAAAAAGTTTGGTTTCCAGTTTTGTAACTAACTAAAATGGAGTATAATAAAGTGTGGACGAAAAGTGCTGCTCATTTGCTTCTCTTTCAAAAAAAAAGGTCGAACATACCTACTTACTTTGTATGAAAAAAATGCATAACACCGTCAACAAACAAAAAAAAATGCTAAAAATTAATGGTAAGCCGTAGCGACTTAGATTTAACGTATTTTTTTAACAAATTTTATGGGGTGAAAATCTCGAGAAAATTATCCTATCAGTTTGTAATATTACTAAAAGGATACTGTTTCAGGGCGAATACATCTAGGATCATTGACGAAGGCTTTAAGATATGTAAGCTGTTGTGGATAAAATTTTAAAAATAATTTTTTGTCACGCATTCGGCTCCCGTAAATATGGTAACCGTAATTATAGTCCACACGGAGAAAATCGATTTAACAATAATGCAAGTAGTCATGTTTCTCAACGAGTTAAGCAGTGAGCAACAAAAACAAGGACATCTCTGCCTTCGTGGCGATTGCTTGCACAGTTTAAGGCTAAAAATCTTAGAGATCCTCGCGCTCATTTGTATTCTACATTACTTTGTATACCAAGTAGCAACGCATTTAAGTTTTACCGCAAAAAGCAATAAACATTTTTTTCAGTTTCAAGAAAATTAGCACGTAAAAACAATTGTAACAAAGAAATTACTTTCAAAACTAAAAACCCACAACCTCACCGTGAAGATATTAGTTTTTCACCCCACAAATTTACTACTTAAACTATCTGACGTTTGCAATAAGTAATACCGATAACATTAACTGTAAAACTAGCAATATTCATAATAACAAAAACTTTCAACAGTTTTCGCACAACACTTGTCTGCACCTAATAATCATCCTAGCCTTTTGCGTCGACGTGACCACCGCCAATGGCAGGCATAAATAGCACACCAACACACCAGCACACCAAAAAAAAAAACGAAATTGAAAAAATAACAATGAAATGAAATACAAAAACTTTTCACGCGCAAACAGTTTTCGCACTTTTCGCGGTGTGGAGCCATTTTCAGAGCGTTGCCAGAAGCGGCTAGCGGGCGAACAGCAGGCCAGAGTTATTGCAAGTGCAGCCGGCAGTGAAAGTTCAACGTTTTGGGGGCAAACATTTTAACACTCAAACTCAAAAGTTGCCGACAAAAACATGCGCGGCCAACCACAATAACAACTACACATATTCTAGTACAGTGGCCAACAGCAGGAAGGCAAGCGGGGGGCATTGAGGCTAGCAGGCAAGTCGAAGAAGATAAGTCAATTAATGATGGCAGCGGAGGCGACGGCGAGCGCAAATGCTGACGGCCGTGAAGTTGCCTCCTTTGCCAGTTAGCTGGCAAATGTTTATCTACTTATCTTTTCATAAGCAGCGTAACTGTTAAGCTGTTGTTGTTGCTACTTTTGCTAAAGTATGATATTGCGAGTATTTGTTGTTTTTGCTGTGGCTACAGCTAAATTTCAGCGCAAAACTTTTGAGTTTTTTTTTCTCGTACATTAAGCCAACACCGCCAATGCCACGATGCCGCAACAACAGCTGTCACAACCAAGCGACCGCGTGATAGCAGCAACTTTGCGCGAAACAAAAACCCTGCGAATTAAGAGGAGTTGTGAAGACAAAACAACAGTAACATTCGACGTGGTAACAGCAGAAGCGCAAAACTACAACGGATATTGGTTTAAACAAACAAGCACTTTGGCGGCGGCGGCGGCGGCGCCTGAAAGCAGGCAATAGTAAGTAAGCCACAGCGCATAGGCACACAGGTATAGGCACTTATCTATGTATGTATGTGTTTGTTATGCAACAAGTCAACAAAACCTAAACTCAAAGCTGAGTCGGCTGTACTGTCGCATTTGCGGCTCTGTTGTCCCTCGAAGTGTGTCCCAGCTGCCGCATTCAACTGGCTCACCTCCCTGCTTGCCTACCTGCCCGCCTGGCCGCCCGTTTGCTGTTCACCCAGCCATGTGGCGTTTTTGGTGGCATAAAAGTCAAAGTGAAAATTTTATTATGCCTCAACACACACACACACACACACTCATACACCTACTCATGCCTACAAACGTATTTGTGCAAATTAAGACACCGCGCTACGTTTAGTTCTACTCTAACTGCGCTGTGTGCCTCCGCTGCGGCGCTCTTCCCTTGTCACGAAAACCGTTTTTCAACTCGATCCTTCTGCCTTGTTGGTTGGCTGGTTTATGTCGACGCGCAAATGTGTTGGCGTGAAAGTTGGCAAACCGCACCTGGTTTTGTTGACTGAGCGTGCAAGCGAGCAGTGCCGGCCTGAGCCGGAGCCGGAGCCGGAGCCGGAGCAGCGTGCATAACTTACTTATGTATGTATGTATGTGGCTATGAGTGCCGCTATACATACATAAATGTAACGGCAACCAGTTTAAACGCAAACGCCGCTGTGGGAAAATTAAGTGCAGTCGTCGCTTGTGAAATTTGCTGTTAAAAGTCTCTCCTCTTGGCTGTTGAAGGGCCAGTTGGTTGGTTGGAATAAATAGCAGCGTGAAAAAGTGTTTGCAAGGCATTTGTAATTTTGAGGGGGGACAGGAGAATAGCATATACAAATATATAATTATCAAAGTGCATACACGCGTATGTATATCAAGGCTATTTATAAAGGATGTGTATTTTGTGGATGCATTTGTGTGTTGTGGAAGTCTAGGATGCTTGCTGTGTTAATTGTCACATTTTGGGAAGTAAATTTGCGGCAAATTTTCAATTGCAACTCGTTTTTTTTTTTGGAATTTCATGCAGAAAAAATCGTTTTATTTAGTTTTACTGTAAAATACTAAGCAGTTCCCACTTATAGCCGCCCGCTTGAAATTTTTACCTATTCTACTGCTTGAAAAAATTGATTACACTAACAAGACAGTCAGAGAGTCAAAAAATTAATAATGAAACTCTTAGCAAGTTATTTATTCTATTTAATAAATATGCATAAATTTTCAATACTTAGTATAGAATTACTATAGATTAACTATAATTTCTTTATCTTTATTAGCTTTTTTTAGAGTTGCTTATACATTATATATTCATATGCTTATAAACAACATGGAAAGGGATTTTCTGGAATTTATGCATTTAGTCGAGGTAAAATTCGTGAATATTTTATTTTAATATATCATTGATTTCCTTCAAACTTATTAATTTTAAAAAGTGAAAGTGAAAGTGAAATTGCCGGCGCAAATTCAAATATTTACGCTGTTAGAGAAGCAAAACTCTCCTGTAGGGATTCCCGCCAAAAGATAGCGAGCACCCCATAAACCAACAGACTACGTAAACTCGACTTCTAGCAAAGCCATCAAATAAAATGGCAATTGGGCAAATTGGGTAGTGAATAAACACTTGAGACAGTAACAATAAGCCTCGTAAGCAATGAAAACAAATACTTCATTAATACTTTGAATTTTTAGGGAATCGCTGAAATGAGTTCGACCAAAATAACTTTAGGTTTTTTTTGCGTTAAAACGAAAACAATTGGAATAGCCATTTGCCAAAACCGGTTTGTAAATATTGAAGTGCAAACATTGTTAGGAATTCCAAATTCACGCCATTTCACTGAATTGAAATTCGTAAATTTTCAAATGCACGTTTGTCAATATGACATAATATACATACATGCACATACCGCTCATACATATCACACTAAGTGACGCACTTTAGTGCATATGAAGAGCAAGCAATCGTGCCTGTTGTTAAGTTACAGTAATCAGCGAAAAACTCAGGTAAGCACGCTTCGAACACAGCCAACACAAACTAAATGGCAGCAAGTAAATCCAAACAAAAAGCAAGTGCATGCGTACAGCAGGGCTCGGAATTTTGTGACACGTTCGTAAATTTGAGCGTTTTTTTGCAGGGCTTCGGAGCAAAGGTTTTCCCATCATCGCTCCCCTGTGCTCCTAATGCATCCAAAAGAATTCACTAAAATTTCAAATTAGTTTAAAATAAAGCCTAAAAATCAATTCAAAATTTTAATATTTTAATATTTTAATATTGAATGAAATAAACGATTCAAAGGATGAAAGCGAAAGGTAGGATGAAGGAACATCATTCAGAGTCGAATTAAGATGTGTTGGTATTTGGAAAAAAAAAAAATTGATACACGAATGACTTTTTTTTGCACATAAATAAAAATTAGTGAGAAAATACGTTTCTACCGAGATCCCAAAATTCTAAATCAGAATAGTTTCGCCGAGTTATTTAAGTTTTTCCTAAAGCAATCTTTGAAAAAAGTAAAAAAGCATAAAAAATCTCCTTCTTACGATTCCGTTGAAAAGCTTTTTAAATATTTTTATGCAGATTTTTTAAGCTTAATCTGTTTTGTCATCTGAGGGAACTTTTTTCAAAAAGTTCTCACGAAACTATTTTTATTCATAAAAAAACGCTATTTTTGGAGTCATTTTTCAAATCGGTCCAGCACACTTAAATGGTAATATTTTCTGAAATATTTTGGTGGACATCTTATAATATTTAAAATTTTTTGTAATTCCGGCGAAAAAACCGCAACTTTTTTTGGTGATGCAGTCTAATGTATAAACATATGTATGTACATGCGTATGCATTCATGTGTTAATGCACTTTTAAAAACCTTTTAAAACCACTTATTGCTATAAACAATGTTGCAAAAGCTGAGTAAGTACGTAAACAAAATTGTCACCAACCAACGTTGGCTATTTGCTGTCAGCGTAAATCGCACAGACAACCAAATTACGCTTTCACTGGTTTTGCGCTTATCTTTCATATTACTTAGAATATTTACATAGTTAAAAGTGAACATACTTACATATACATACATACATACATATATATATAACTACATAGTACACATCCATTTGCTTGCATTTGTTGTCAGGCATTTCTGCCACAGGCTCTATTTAGCCAAGGGATTCAGATTTTCTATTTTGATTATTGTTAAGCTCTCTTATCAGCTGCAACATTGCCACAGAATTTGCAATTTATTTCAAATAACCCAAATTGCGAACGTGCTCATAAAAAACAAAAAAAAAAAAAGTAAGTTATCAAATGAAGGATTCTTCGGTGCCACGCCACATACATACGCCGAGAGCAATAACACAATCAACACATACATATGGACATAAGTATATGTACACTGCATTTATGTATTTTGCGTGTGCATTTGAGGCAGCCCAAAATGTGGCCAAAATTTTTTATTTTCATCTACATGAATACTATTTCTTTTATGTTCTTGTTTGTTATTTGTCTATTCGTGAATGGTGAAGTAGGCACGCAGCGGCTGACTGAAAGTACCTACATATATGATTATTTGCTAGGCTTGCTTGGTGGTTGGTTTGCTTTTGCTGCTTGGTTAGTTAAAGTACCGCTAGCGTTGTTTTTCCACTTCCACTTCCACTTCCACTTCCACTTGAATTGTGTGCTCTAAATGCACGCTGGCGATGCGCATTCTCTGATACTGCAACAGCAGCATATGCAGACCACATCGTGCGACATAATTCAGTGCCCACAGCTATGAATATGGTTGCATAATAAAGCAAGATTTTACGAGTATTCAGGCACGCACAATTATACAAATATTTGGAGTGAATGTAAGTACATACATGTGTGGAATATTGCTACGACAATAAAAGGATTGACGCATAAACAGCCGCGTAGTAAATCTGATAGCATTTTCTTCATATGTGTGGCATATATGTATAATTTACTTGTGCATTATTACAGTGTATCCAAAAAACGTTCATAGCTTTTTGGGTAATGTAAAAGTTAGAGCAATTTTAACAACGGAAGTAACCTCAGCTGGTACTGAAGATCCACGGACCACTGCGAAAGCAACTCAGGCAATTTATATGAAGCCATGCTGGTGCTATAAAGAATACTCTCTCTCATAAGAACGATCGGAAGACGATTTTATTTAGCTTTTCAGCTGTTCAGTCTGCCATTATCAATCTTATATTAGGGAATCAGTTGTTTTAAACATTTGCATGACCTTCTATGTTCGATAATAATTGATATAAAGGCTTTAAAGTAGTAACCCTAAATATAAAACCTCGGTCCTTATAGAAGGTGATTTTCATAGCAACGTAAAGATGATCCTCTAAATAAACCTTGCTCCTTTAAATCAGAGAAATCTGCGCTGATTCGCGGTTAGAAATAAATATCTAAGACTATATATAAACACGCATCCCATCAAACCATTATTCCAAGAGAAAAGTTGCCTTCAGCATACAGAGCTTTCAATCAGAGAGCATCACGAGATACAACGATCTCTTTATGCATGTGGCACAATTTATCTGTTTTAACTTTTATACACGCTGCGTTCCCTAACTCGCAAGAAGTTGCAAGAATTTGCCAGAAAGTGTTCCCGTACGCAGTAGGGGACAAATGGGAGAGTAAAATCGGTTCTCTCTTTGCCAGAAGGCGTAAGAATTTAGCCAAAGAATTTTTCTTGGTAAAATCTGGTAAAGTGTCAAACTATCAACTCCTCAATGTAGTCAAAACGAATTGCAACTTCAATAAGCAAAAACAAAAGTACATCCACATTTTCACTTTATTAAATACATACATATATTGTAGCGAAGAAATATAATGATGTGTAAGTATTTTTGTTAATTGGCCTCTGTATTTGCACATATTTCAGCAATTCGCAAAATGATGAAAAAAAGCCGCTATGTACACAAAAAATGGCGTCTACAGTCAGCGTTGCCACAGACAAATTTTTTTTCCTACCAAAATTTCCTACCATAACCAACCAAAACCTACCAAACATTTTTTTGAGTTTTAATATTTGTTTTCGATGTCAAATCTTTTAAAAACATAGTTAACATAAACTAGTAAAACTAAAACACAACTAGATTAATAAAAAGAAATTAGGCGCGTATAACGATTCATTCTACTGTACAGACTTATCCATATGTACATATGTTTCTTTAAACATACATACATATCGTAACTAGATGCGAATAAAGACGCGAACTCAGAAGTTGATAACGAAACAAGAGGCGTAAATAAATTTCCCCGAAGAAAGACTCTTAACATAGGTGACGGCAAATAAAGCCGCGTTAACCTCTTTGCAAGTGAAGAAAGACCCATAAACTTATGTCCGCGGTCAACTATATTTTCGAGTGTAACAGTATTCCCCAGAACTCCCCAAAGAGTTTTTCCGAGCTCTTTATTCGTGTCTAGTGACGATATTATTATTATTACGTCGAAGATACCCGCGCTGCGACCTAAGAAGATATATTGTGCTAAATCAAAATTATAATCACTCCAACCTTAGACTTTTTAAAAAGCTCAGCACTTTGGACGAGGCCATGTTCCAAATTTTAGATGGAGAAGGCAATCGTTCTCCAAGTTGTATAATCTACGATTCAAGCTTCGTGGACAGGCACATACAATATATTCTGGGGTTTCTTTCACCAGCCGACAAACCCTACAGTCCGTCAAGAGTTCTAAGTTCAAGGTGTCTTTTGGAGTTCGCAGGTGGTTCAAGAGTTTACAAGCCTTGATGCCGTTTTAAAAGACTCTAAGGCCATTAACGCTGCCTGAATGTCCGACATAATATTTATTCTGGCCTCATTTGCCTTCTACGATGACATTCGCGAGCACAGACTTCGATTGGGAAAACTTCCGCCTGAAATATAGTTGAGTACGAGCCCATTGGCAGACTTTTCTGGAATCTTGATCCAAGTACGCCATAAATTATATCGCTACCTAAAGGTGAAAAGGTGACAAGTCCATTTTTTTTTCAAAGTTTAGTTTTTGATGCAGAATTACAGATAATACGAAACTACATCGATTTTTCGTCTCTCCTGAAAAATTTCTAAAAATGGACTTGGCACCTTTTTATCCTTAGGTCACGACATATGGATGTCCGTATTGCATATTGACAATAATAATGTATACGTTTGTACTTAGGAATCAGGTATATTTACATGTTTGCGGCCGCCATTATACGAACGCCCCGGTGAAATATTTGTGTAAAAAAGGTCCCTACAATATTTGGAGATACGTACATGATTTCTGTTTTTAACAAATAACTATTACTCATTGTCCCGAAACCTACCAAAATCCAATCAAGCCGTTCTTTTTTACTGCCAATTCGCACAAAGTTATAAGAATTTTTCTTACTCAAATATCACTTTGTTAGGTTAAACCAATCAAATATCAAAAGTGGATATTCAAAAAATTGTATTATTTCTACCAAAATATCACCGTACGGCATGGAGGATGGTCTATTGCGGCTGATAAGAAGGAATCGAGGACGGACTCCAAAAGTATACGTTGCGGCACCATCATAGGTCGCTGGATTATATCCATAGCGTAGGACTACATTTACTTCACAGTGAATTCCTTTAGGGCTCTTACCGCTTCTTATAACTTTCTTCACTTTTAACTGAAGAAAGGAAAATTTTCACTCAAAACTACGGCAAACCCTTTACTAAACGGTTTTGAGATATAGACTTAGGATGTAACTGCGATACCAGTTTGATGCGCCCGCGCTGATTTGAAAAGAGGCGAGCAACATGACAAACGTATATTCAGTCTTGTATTGTCAGTTAAAAGAAGTGTTCAACTTTAAACACTTTCATCTTCTCGGTGCAACTAAACTACATACTTGCAGTTCCATTTATCGACTGCTATATTTCGTAGATCAAAATTTATCAGATCAAAAATATATTTTATGCATAATTTTAGTAAAATTTTGCCAAACTAAATCACGTGCATCTCTGTGCCACACTGTTTGTTTACACAAGCTGCTTGCGATGCGTATGTGTGACTGACTGCATTAGTTGCATATGCAGCTTGAAGCGCCTGAAGCTGACTGAATTACATTTCCATTTGAATGCGCCCAACAGTTGCCGGTAATCAAGGCGTTGACGTGCATAAATTATGTTGGCAAACCATACACACACACACACCGGTAGCGATGACGATGATGTTGAGGGATGCGAAAGGCGGCCGATAGCAGTGGCACAGCTCAGCGAAACCGGTAGCGGTTACAGCCGCGGGGAGCACGAAAGGTAGAAGTGGTCCAACAATATGCATTTACGTATGTAAATACATACATACCGTGTCTGTGTGTTGGCTTTATAAAGTAAGTGATAGTGGTTTGTCGGAAATTGAGTTGCATACCACGCAGCCATCTTAAGTAAGTCTTGCAGCAAGCCAAAACACTAAGGCGAACTCACGGGGGCACATACAAACAAAAACATATGAATACACAAATCCACTCTTAGCGGTTTTGACGCACACACGTGCGCGTTAGATTGTGTGAATTATGTTTCTCTTTGCGTAAACTATGCAACTTCCTAACAAGCAAACAGGCGCACTGTTGCGGCGACGCGGGAAAGGTAGTTGGAGCATTCTTCATGTGCCCAGCCTCGCTCACTTCGCCACCTGTGTATTATTATGATTATGTGTATTATGTGTCGCTGCACACACACACACACCTTTCTGCAAGTTCTGCAAGTGTGAGCGACCGCATGTGTGCTTGTTTGTGCGCCTGTGGCTGTATTTTAGCGACCCATATGCAAACTAACGAAATCAAGTTGGCAATTTTCGGCATAGAATTATGCAAAATTTTCGTTGGCATTCCATAAAGTTTTGCTTGTAGTCGCATAAAAGCGAGTAATTAGTTGAAAGGTGAAAATTTTGTACAATTTATATTCAGTTTGAAAGAGGCTTTTGACTTTCAAAATTTTCGATGCAACAAATTAGTATTTTGTGCAAAATTTTGCGTTGCTTGAGATTTTATTAGTATGTTTTTTTGTTTGTGGTTTATTTGAGCGTATTATATGGCGGCTAATGAAAAGTCTTCTCTAATTTGAGGTAAGGATTATTTTCTAGTTCGTTTTGTAAGTTTGGAAACTAAGCGCTTTATCTAGCCTTGCACTCGAATATTGAAGTTACTCATACGCCGTGTGTGCGCTGGCAAGGCGTTTCATGATTACATAAATGTAAGTAAAGCTAATGCTCAGTATGGTGAAGTCTTTATACGTAAACTTATAACTCTCTTCTCTATAAAAAGCAGAATTAGTTGTCAATATCGAGAAGAAGGTTAGATAAGTCATCGTGCTCTAACGTTGATTTCTAATTGGTTTAAAATGTCTAGTGTTTTTCTAATCATTCTCTTATCGAATTCTAACATAGTTCTCTAAGCTGATATCCAATTCAAGAACTACATACATGAGCATTCTAATGTAAAATGAAAACGTTTCTCTAAAGTTATGTTTGCTGGGTTAAAACTTTTAACAGCGGATTCTAATAGTCCGCCCAAGTCCCATGTGTGGAGCTCGATATATGTCATCAAGAAGCTTATGTCAAAAACAATCCTAAGGCAAGGATGGAAAATAATATTATATATTTTTTTAATTTGAACCAAAAAAAATCAACACGTTGTGGTCGTGGTAAAACAGTTTTAATTAAATGGTGGCGTATTTGTGTTCATACAAGCTACTGTAATTTACGTTAGTTCTTATTTTTCCATTTTGACCAATAAAGATTAGTTTTAGTTTTTCGCTTAAGAAAAAGGATAACTCAAAAGCTATACCACCGCGATATCCGACGTATCCTTTTCAGCGACAGCGACATCCTAATGAAAGGAATAAGGCCCAAAATTTTCAGGTCGAAATTTCAGTTGCTTGCGTCTGTTTGACCCTTTAAAATTTTATAGATAATATTTTGTTTTAAGTGGAAAAAAACTCGATAATAACTATTATCTCTGAGCGAAAAATAAAAGGCATAAAATAATCATTATTTGTGATCGAAAAAATAAAAATCAAATCATAATTATTTTTGTGCAGCGAAAAAATAAAACTCAATAATAATTATTGCTTTTAAGCGACAAAAATAAAAATCCTTAAATAATGGTTCAATTCTGATTTAAATTATAATTATTTTACTTGTAATGATTACCGCCTCTGCCCAAGGCTTTTTGAAGCTATATCAATTCTCAGAAATCTGCTTCATCGTTTTTCTATATTATAAAATCCTGCGAATGCCCCTGAAGATACTGAAAACGTTTTCGTTGAAAACCTTTGCTTTCGTCCGCAGTTGTTTCTCCGATTCTACGCTATCGTTTGGGTCGGTTACTTTACTACACACGCCGAGTACTCATTATTGCTATTGGTTTCGAGTCTAGCCAAGTAGATTTTGAGACGGCTACAATATGCAGACTGTAACTGGTCCAGAGTAATACAGGTCTCTCTTGGCAATTGAACCTTCGAATATGCATTCGGTGGTATTTGGGCTCCGATCACGACATCATGAATGCCGTTGATCACTCGTCGGTACCTCGTCGAATCCAGTGGTTGGTCAATGTATGTCTCTACCGCGTCCATGTATACGAAAAGATACCCCCTGACGTGCCTGGGCGGTGGCTCTTCCTCAAGCAGCACCTTGCTGCGGCTCTGTACTTTGCTTACAATTGCCGTTGCGTGCCCGGAGAAGGCGAGCAGGCTATTAAAGGTAATCCCTAAATTTTTCGGGTGGTTCACCATCGGAACAGATGTGCCGTCGAAGTGAATGCCTAGTTGAAACCTAACCACCTTCGTCCAGGTGGTGAAGAGGGTCGCCGTTGATTTCATTGCATCTTCAATTAGGTGTTTCCTGTCTTGATTCGGTAAAGTAAAATCCTCAATTCCGAAGTGTAAATCGCAAACTTTTGCCTACGGGAATATCGGAAACTCCAAACGCTTCAGCCAGCTTGCGTTTGTGGCACCAATGGCATGGCATTTTTTTTAATATGTATTACACTGTGTATTATGCCAACAATAATTCCGAAACGCCTGTTAGCTCTGGTTTTGATGCTGTCATTGATGTTTGCTAATCAAAATTTTTGACAAGACGTCGTTGACAGACAGCGCGCATATCAGCGAGAGAAAATTTCAAAGCTAAATTCTAACCACAAATAAATAGCAAAACACACATATACAAATGTTTGTGTGCATACATATGTACATAGATCCACAGTTTTTCACAATACGAAATCGCCTTTGTCACCAACGCTAATCCAATAACCAGAAATGTAAATATGAAAATGCCTAAAAAAAATGCATCGCTTGGAAATTGTTGAATTTTTTCGACACTTGTGACAGCGGGCGGTTTTTCATAAAAATTTTATTTTAGTTTTTTGACTGGAAACCATTTTTTGCCACTTCTAATTTTTCATTATTATTCCTTTTTTGCGCTGCCACTGATCTGTCGCTGCTATGACAACTCGGCGCAATAGAAGCGGTTATTGCGTGATTTTTTTGCACGCTATTGCCACAGCAGAGCTGTTGAGTTTTATAACATTTTGTATTAATATTTTTTTTTTTCATTTACAATTTTTTACATCCAAATGCATACAACTTTTTTGCTCGCCTCACATTTGCGGTTTATCAGCACCAACACGCATTTACACAAACTTTGTACGAGTAAATGTAGTAGTTGCATATCGTTAGCAATCACTAGATTTATGCGTTTTCCTATAACCATTCGTTTATCAAAATGCACACTTTTACATGTAGTATGTATATATGTATGTATGTAAATGCATGCGTGTTTGTCATATCCTTCTACTCTCACATTATGCACATCTAATTTAGATGCAAGCCAACGCAAATATTTGCTAAGCGTCAGATTTAAAATTGCGTATGCGATTGGAGTTACTCAGCTCAGACTGCTTGTGCAAATTCAAATCGATTTGCGAATTTGCATTACAAAATGAAGCAGAGCAGCAGAAGAAATAAACTACAGTTATATATGAATTGCATTGATTTGTTGCACGCGCGCACAAAGGCACAAAAGCACATTTTCATTTGTGCAAAAGAGCTGGAAAGCGCTCTCGAATTTACAGTAGCGCGTAAAAAATATCGTACAAACACAGGGAGTTCTTTGTTGAACTAAATATTGGACAGCATTAATTAAGCTCGGTTTCTTCTAATTTGGTACTAAGGATCGAAGCCCAAAAAAAACTTCTCCAATTGCGGTTATTCTATGCCGGCATGAACCGGTAATAATACTTGTAGGGCTGGTCATCCCTTGTAATGCCGGCAACATAGAACCGACCTGAACGCAGTTGTTCCTAAGACTACAGGCTTCCATCCTTTAACGACCGAGCATCACTGCTACAGCAGAAGCCAGAGTTTGATGGCGGAAGAGCTTAAAAATATGCTATCGAGCCATTCGTTTGTAGGATAATCTCGTGGTTATCATCCTAAAATGCTCTGCTTCGGGACAATCGTCTCTCATCCCTTCGCCACTTGAGACACCTGCATAACACGAGATAGTACATTAAGCCGTACGTAGACTGAGGGAGGCATGATATATTTAAAGTAGCGCAGTGCGACTGAAACGAGCTTCATCACCCTTAAATATAACATTTGCCTAGATGGTTAACAACACATTTTTGATCGACCCCGCTCCGGATGGTGAATCTGACATAACAGTAATCTCTCGCTCGTGTGGCTATTCTGAGAACTGGCAATCACCAACCCAGCTTGTGGTCAAGATTCTCATAACAACCAAAACCTCTTCGCGTGTACCTCCAAGTCACCGACTCTGACATCGAAAGGACTGCTTTCTCGGCTACTAGCTAGCCGATTCAGCGGCTGAAGAAGAGACAACTTCAACGACAACTACAGCCAACCTCTCCTTCGCCTTTTAGTAACTTATATTAGGTCAAGTATAAGGTCCCAAACCTGGTCCTTCCAAAGTGTTCGTGATCAGTCTTAGTTGTCTTATAATGGGTCGCCGGATTCTTTCGCCATTTCTTTGCATTTACTGCCTCCCTTGCAAATAGTTTCATTGATCCTGAATGGTATAGTTCTTTCGAAAACTTCGAAAGCTTTCTCACTTTGTTTCGATAAATCCGCGTTTCAGCGTTATACATACAAGAGGATTGGAATGATATAGGTTTCTAAGAGTATATTTTTTTTCCAGAGAAATGGTTCTGGTTTTAAATTACCTAGAGTCCTCGAAGTAACACTCGTTGGTAAGGGTTATTATTTGCTTGAACTCCAAGTACACAAAGTCCAACTAACAATGTCATCAGTCAGTTGTTGTTTTCTTTCGCGCCAGGACCAAGTTCTAGTTTCTATTTATCTCAGCTTAAGAATGCTGGAGCTGATGATGAATGATAAGTAATCAACAAAGTTGTTTCAAGATCAATCTGTCAGACCGAAGAGAGTTAAATTCTACTCTGATAGCCAAGCGGCAATCAGAGTGCTGGGTTAGCTAATGGTACGATAGAAACTGGTCGGGGAGTTTCTGATCTCTCTCTTAACCGCCTCGTAAGAGTTCCGAATCAGGCTGATTTTGGTCCGAGGACACAGTCACATCACTTGAAATTACCGGGCTAACCAATTGGTTGGGTAGGGTACTCTCTAGGCCATAGAGACCATGAGTTCCTTTCTCAACCCGCGTCCTTCTACTGGACAGATGGTCTCACAGTCGACTCAGCGAGTGTTGGGAGAAAACTCTGACATGCAAAGTTACAAAGTCCTTTTGGTCGGTTGTTGACCGCAGGCGATCAAATGAGTTTCTGCTGTTGGCTAAGCGCCAGCTCTCGATTCTTTCAGGTGTACTGCCAGGACACTATCCGTTAGAAACCCACGCGATGCGACTTAATATCGTCACGGATCCCTATGGTCGCAGCTGTTTTGAAGACGAGGTGGAATCATCGGCACTTCCTTATCAGTTTCCCGGCTTTCGCTTCAGTGCTTCTCATAGTTTAACACAAAAAGACTGTACCTTTTTCTGTAAACTGTGCTGTGAACATTTGAGATAGCGGGTCAGTGGTCAAAGAAACCGCAAAGTGGATACACCAAATATCCATGGTTTTATAATCTGTGGGACAGTCGCGCAAAGCACCAACATTGGGAATAAAGAAATTGGCCCGCAAGTGGGACGATGGAGTTCAGAAAGCTGAATATCGAGAATACATTTTTGGTTTCAACAGATAAAGTGAAAGCACATAAAGCTTGGCCTTATGGAAAATTTTGGTAAGCCGCCAGACAAAAGTAGACAATGCATTTTTTATATAATGAGAAAATTGCCTGATATAATCGATGGTTCACCAGGACTTTAAAACTGTTGAAGAGAGGTATCAAGACCGATGGGATCGTCGTATGATGGCTGACTATTGCGGCGGTATGAAATGACATTTTTCCCTCTCCAACGCATTCACGAAAGTCGTGGAAAAGAAAGTTTTAATGAAATTTTGTAGTCTTCTGTACAAATCGTAATCTAGAAAACAAATCGTTTTTCTATTTATGTAATCAGTATAGGGCCCCACTTTTCACCAGTATAATTGTTATAGTTTACCTATTATTTATTATCTATCATATTTCATGAATTCTCTATTTTCTATTATTTATCGCTTATCGTTAATCTTTTATTCATTATTTATAATAAATTAAATTATATCTTAGCCTGTTATCTTCATCATCTTTTATTACCAAATATCTATTAACTATCATCCAAGTATTATATGCGCATCACCGATTCGTTTACAAATTGCGAGTCAAACAAATTTTTAGAATCCCTACTGTATTTTAAGAAATAAGTACTTGCGTCTCTTTGTTTTAAATACATACATTGTATGTCTGACGACTAAACAGTTGCAAGGATATCACATCGACTTAAGCCTGCATTAAATTTAAAATATCTCGACTTGTCCTCCGTTCACTTTTCATTTTTTCACACACACAAACACACTCATACAGATTGTCTCCGCCTCTCAACTTCATTTACTATGCATGAGCAGGCGATTTATTTTAAATAAGCGTCTCAACGTGCTCAACACCCAGCATAGCAGTAGCGTAGAAATAATATTCTCCTTTTTTTTACTAGCTGCTCTACTCCTTCCACATTCAATATGTAGTATAATACTCGTACTTTCCTTTGCTAAGCGCCAAGCAACAAGACAAAACTTACTTGATTTCGCAACAAAATCAAATGGAGTTAAATAAAGTCGTTTTCGAATTTAATTTTCCCACAGCTACAGCTGCTGCTATGTGCTGCCGGGTGAGACAGCGTACATGTTGAGGACGCAGAGGGAAAAGCATATCTATACATAGAAAATATATCATTTCGCAAATACGAAAATACGAGTATGCTGCGAATGTGCGTAGGTAGAGGTGTGCTGCCGGCATGCCAAATACAGCACTTCTACACTTTATCCAGCACAATCTATTACTTGGCTGACGTGTCCTTGTCCCATTCCATTCTCTCTTCGTAACAAGTTGACAGTTGCAAATGAAGATGGATGCGTTGTGTTGCGTGGCTTTGCGTTTTGTTGCGTTACTCTTTTGTTTTACGTAGGTACCGCAATTTTGCTATTCTTTCGGAGATATAAATAAGCACACAGCGAAAAAAAGCTACTTGAAAGAACAAAAGTAACAAGACTCTATAGTTTTTTGAAGTTTTTTTCAAGAAGACAGTCTCTTTAAATCAATACATTTGTTTAAAGAATTTTTGTTAGGCCCCATGGTGTAAAGCTAAAAGTCTCTCTACCCAAATATAAATTAGCCGAAGCTCCTAATTTCTTCAAACCTTAGGAATGCTCCTAGATAAATACACATGCCCGCAAGCTATCGAACTGCCAACACTCCTACTCTAAAGGGAGATCTGTGAAAACAGCACGCCATAAAAATATCACTTAAGTATATAGAAAAAGTTCAAGCCTTCAAGGGAACTGCCTCGGCAAATTTTTCTGAATATGGAGGGCATACAAAAATGAATATCCAGGAGCAGTCTTACGAAAAGCAGGACTTTCAGTACCACTGGTAGAATTGGCGCAACTCCTACTCTGTACCAGACTCTATGTTCGGAGTCACTTCCCTTGTCTGCTACTAGACATGCTATAAGCGAAGATCTCTCGCTTCTCCTAGCATGAAACTCTACGGTGAGCAAGATTCTATAATCTGCAATTAATGATCTGGCAGGGTGGGCACAAAGAAACAGTCTAGGGGTTAATTCCACCAAAATTTACCTCGTTTTTTTCACAAAGCGATATAGGGTAGACAAATTTCAAAGTCCGTCTTTCAATCGGGGATATTCTCGACTTTAAACTTTCCTGGAAAAGCAACACCAAAGAGCGGAGAAAAAATGGCGCGCAATGCGATCTACTCCTGTAAAGCTACGATTGGAAAAGACTGGGGGCTACGACCGCAGATAATATACTGGATTCATACAGCGCTAGTTAGACCTATTCTCACCTATGGCGCGCTGATATGGTGGCAGGGGGTTGACACCAAATCCCATCTACTCAACCTACAAAACGACAAGCATACTTATGCACTACGGGGGCGATTTACTCAACGCCCCAGGCGGCGCTAGAGACACTCCCGGACATTCCACCCATACTTTACCATACTCTACGACTCAGGGCATCTAATAGGCTGCAAATAAGTTGCAAGGGTCACTGCCCGACAAAGTTGGTGTGGGGTAGAGTAGCTGTGACTATAAGGACACGGAAACTGATTTCAATCGAAACTTTTGATGTCCGACGGAAGGGACTAGGAATATAATATTGCTTTTAGAGATGATCAAATACGTCTTTTCACAGACAGTTCCGAAGTGAATATTGCAACGAATGTGCTAGAAAGGGACTTGCGACTTGGGGAAGTGATCCAATTGTAAAGCCTCCCCTGCGATTTCTGTCTTAAAAAGTTCACACACCTGCACGGTGACGCACTCGCTCTGGCCACGGCTCGACGAACGGAGTTTATTAAGGCTTTCAAAGCCAAACGTTAGGCTTCTCACAGGAATACTATCGGAGCACTGGACCATTGACCATATGGCCACCAGATACGGAGCCCCACATAACGATTTGTGCAGAAGCTGCAGAGATGAGGAGGACAAAAAGAACGTCCAGAACTTCCTTTGAGAGTGTCCAGCACTGCGAGAAAAACGCCTCAAGTTTATTGGGGACCATTTCTTCTAGAGCCCGGATACCTTAAAGAGAGCTCCACTAAAGGAGATGTAGGAATAGGCATAGGGTAACCTACATACCTCTGGGAATCGCAATGCGCATTTGTGGCCTCCGAGTGAACTTTTCTCAGAGCTGCCTGTTTAACCTAACGTAAAATATTCTAAGTTTATTCATCTGTCAAACTACTTTGTCAAAAAGAACCCTTTTATAGAGACACTCTTTCTTAATCAAACATTTCTCTGTGTGTGCTTCAGAATGGTTTTATTTTATGATTTCATTTACAAATAAATATGTGATATGTACATATGTATGTATGTATGTATATTCCATATGCATACATAAGCACATACAATATGTACAATCATACATACATACATATTTATGTATTTTCATATGTCCACATAAATGTAACTCTTTCTAGCTTTGGTGACGTGACAAATTGTCGCATTCGCAATTTTGAAATATATCTGCTTGTTAACCCTTGTAAAAATATAAAATGTGGCATGCAGCTGAAGTGATTGTTTGCCGTTGGGCAGGTGAATGGGAAAAATCGATTTGAAAGAGCAGAAAAAGTTTGAAAGTTAAAACTACATTCAACTGAAGTGACAAACTTTTGCAAATATGTATATGTATGTATGTATATTCGAGTATCAGTAATTCAAATTATAATCAAATTTATCAAGTGAAATAAAAATATAAAATATTAAATACATGTGAAAATAGCATTTTTTTGCATAAAGAATGACATATGTAAATGTGAAAAAATAAATATCATATTTGAAATGATTCGCAACGAAAGGACGTGGGAGAGAAAAGCCGTAATATATTTTCTGATGATTTATCAGCAAAAACCAGTGCAGTGTATTTTTTCGAAGCTTTAGTCAATTTAATCCCACTACTTATTTTCATAAATGTGAAAGTTTTTTTTAGCGAATAAGTGAGTAAGTAAGCTTTTTACTCTCTCACGCTAAAACCGCTCAAGGAATATTAATAAAATTTGGTGCGCAGATGCGCTATAATCTTCATTAGCATATAGAATATTCCTTTCAGAGAGAGTTGCCACCTTTTTCAAAAGTTTAAATCAATGAGTTAAGAAGTTTAATAAAATATTACAACAATGTGCCTGTCAAAAGTAGGGGGTTCCAAACGATTTACGTGGAAAATATTTTAGGTTGCCACTTATTAAAATTTTAAAATCGATTAAATTTGAAGTTAAGTAAAATATCAGAAGAACTGTTGTGCGAGTCAGAAATGATTGTAGGGTGACTTGGAATGATGCATGCCTCTCTGCAGTAGTTGCGTGGAACTATTCGTCAAACGAGCTATAGGAAAAGATTGACAAATCGATTGCCACTGCTCATTTATATCCGGTCGATGAGATTTTTCTTGATTAAGCAGGATTAAGAGTCGATTGCGAAAGTTCTCGGGTGTCATTTGGGAAGGTGGTTTCGCGACATCAAACTTTCGTCGCGCCTATCACAGAGTTAAAAACTAGATTTTTCCTCTTTGATCAGAGGAATCCCGAATGGTTTTATAGATCTTTCGATGCTGGTGTATAATACTAACAACTAAATAACTACCATGTTCCGTGCTGCGGTGAATTCGAGATGAGCCTCTCTATGTTGTCGGAGATTGATCTTGATCACGATCATGAAGTTTGAAATTTTCGTCTGTTGGAATAAATATATCTATCTCTGATGGTGATGAACCGAGATACAAACTGTCAAGTCCTTGGCTCAGTTACAAATCTCACACCCGATAGATGCGGCCCGTGATATATGTAGCTCAACGCCACAATAACCTCATCTGCATCTGAGACTTCCAGAGCTGACCCATTCCTGGTTAGCTTTTCAGTTATCTCATCTCCGTGGATTCTGATGTGCCTTGCCACCCAGATCAGTGCAACGACATGGCTATCAGCTAAATCCATAGCGAGCCGTTTGCTCCAAGACAACAGACTAACGATATAAGCCGAACCTAAAACCGAATAGATGCTACGGAATTTAATTAGCCCTTAAACCAAGTAAGTCGGAGTGGCTCCACCGAAGCCTCCTCTCTTTCTGCCGTGAAACAAAGGTCCGCACATGTTGGTTACCGCATCTCGCGCGTGAGACGCTCACATTGCCTAGAGTGCGAGAACTGCAACTGCATACTCAGAAAAAAACATTAAGGAGGAAAAGGTTTTTTTAGACTAAGGAAAACCGCGAGACGATTAAGACAAAAGTAATTGAAGAGCTTGCTGAAAATCGGACGGATAGCATAAATATGTTCAGATTTTTTTTTATTAACGGGGAACACCATCTCAACATTATATTTATAGCCTAGGTACGTACTTGTAGAGAACTATTATGATCTCTCCATTTATCCTCTCTTCTCGTAATAGTATGAGTAACGAGTAACGAAAGAGGTATGGGTCTAAAGTTCCTTGAATTACTATGAAATGTGTTTGCTGTTTTTGGAATGAATTAAGCTCGATTCCCACCAACTCCTGGCGATGCTGTAAAACGAAAATTTTACAGCTTACGCGACATTTTTCTATGAACAAAGAATATCGATTTTGCTCAAAATATTCCACAGTTTTCTTATAATTTAACAAAACTATATACCTTTCCATTTAAAATGTCACAACAGGCTTCTAAATCTACAAAGAAAAAAGTCAAAGCCCTAATGTACAACGAATTCCATATAAAAATGCTAAGCATGCCTCACAGCAACATGTGTGCTGAATGCAACACTACTCGCATAAAGTGTAACAACAACACAGAGGCAACTGTTGGACACCTAGCGTGCTCATTAAAGTTGCACGGTGAAAGCGATTAAAAGTCGGTCGGTTGCAGTAATGTACATTTGCACGTACATACATACATACGCAGCTAAATGATAAATACTTATTTGCACTGGACATGCCACTTGGCTGCATTTATTGTTGTCGATATGCCCTGCAGTGCCCTGAGAGCGCCCGGTGCTAGCTAAGTGTGCTCAGCTGCAGGTGCACTTTTAACTCATTACAATTGTCTTCATGTCTCTGTTATTATTGCTATTTTCCTGATGTTGTTTTGTATGCTCATTTTTATTGCTACCTACATACATACATATGTGTGCAGCTGTTGCTAATATCTTTTGTAGCAATTGCATTGCTGGAGGATTCCGCTCATTTGTTATGACATGGCACTCGGATGGTTGGAACAGCAACAAGCAACCGCTATTATTGTTACTTTGTAGTTGGTATGTTTATGTAAGTTTGTGGATGGGTGTGTGTGTGCGTGTCGTTGACATAGTGTGTCAACAAAGCGTCTCTGTGCTAGCAATATGTTGCACAATTGCTCTTTGGCTGTCGTTCATTTCTTTATTTTCTATTTATTTTCTTTTTGTTTAACTCCCTGCTCTATGTCTATTATCTATGTAAAGCTTTTATTGTTGTTGTCGACTTGGTTGCCTTTTGTGTTCGACGGCTTGCATTTACTAGAATTGATATTGTTTGTGCTTTTTCTGCTACACTTTGCTCATTTGTTTTGCTATTACTCTTTAGTCTTCATTTGTTTGTGGCAAATTTCTTTGGTTGCTTCAATGCTGCAATCTTGTTATCCTCTATCTGATTTTGTTTTGCTCCTTTATTGTACCCGATGTACCATTTTAAGCAGTTTTGTGCAGAGACCGCACCGAGAATGTATTTGTAAGCTATATTAAAATAGGAGGCAAACGATTTTAATAAACAGTTAAATTGCGAAGAAGCTCAATTCTTATTAAATTTTGTAAAGTTCGTATCGTGAATTTTAAAAATTGATTTGGCAAGGATGATCAACTTCTTTTTTTACATTGCTTTTATTAGCTTGGGATGTAACTATGTAATAGATAATTAAGCGCCTAAAAGATGCAGCAATTTTCATTATCAAGTTACATACTGTTTAGACGCGACTGCTAACACCAGGCGCCTAAATGCATGCTATGTACTGATGCATGTGCAAAAATTTCCTTCATTAAATTAATGAAATTTATGTACATGCACTTCTCAACTGCCATGTAATAAAACTTTCTTAAGTTATGATTTGATGGCAGTTCAAAGTATGCTCGGCCTAGTCTGATGCATCCTCCGGACACTGCTTCCGGAGTCTTCTGCGGACTCTGCATGGCTTACAACCATGGTGGTAATAGTTGATTACCATTGGCCACAGTGCCTACCCACTACTTTTTGGTCCAATAAATGTTTTTTTATATACATACATGCAAACATACTGGTCTCCCCTCTCACTGAGTTATTCACATACCTTAGGACAGTACGAGTGAAAATTCCAACGATTTAAAATCAATTGAAAAATGAAAATAAAATAATGTTTTACTTTTTCGAAAAAAGTTGCCACCTGTTAAGAAATTAAGCTCAAATTAATTTAAAAGTTAAATAAACTATTAAATATACATACAAAAGGGGTTTAAGAAGGTAGTAGTTCAAAAATATTTTGAATAGGGTTGCCACCTATTTGAAAAGTCTAATTGAACTGTTTTTTATATGAAATACTTACGATGGATGTCAAATCGAAGAGCTTCAAGAAATACTTAGTTTGACAATTTAAAACACTTTTGATGTGTTTGAGGGTTGCCCCAGTTTAAAGAACTAAACTAAAATTATTTAATAAGTTAAATGAATTACTAACCAATGGTTATCAATGGAAATGGGTTTAAAATCCTTTATTGAAGAACTTAATTGAGGAGCATTGCCACGTGTTTAAAAAATAAATTTCCACTTAATTCATCAGTTACATGAAATATTTATAACAATGTCAGGCGAAAAATATTTAAGGAAATTTTAGTTCGAAAATAATTTTGAAGAGGGTTGCCGCTTGGTTTGAAAGTGATATTTCGTTTAATTATACATAAGTTACATGAAATTTTAAAATGGGGTTATCAAAAGAACGAGTGTTAAGAAATCTTTAAGTTGAACATTTGGTTTTTTTTTTTTGTTGAAAAAATTAAGCTTAAATTATTTAATAAGTTAAATGGATTGTCAAAAGATGGGTATCTATCGAAATGGATTTGAAAATAATTTATTTCTAAACTGTATTTAGAAGAGTTGCCATGTGCTTAAAAAATTAAATTCAACTTAATTCATCAGTTAAGTGAAATACACCAAAATGCTAACATTGACATTTCTTCAGATATTAGGCTTTGAAGTTGAGGTAGTGTGGAATTTTCATGGATTGCACAGGTTTACAAAAAAAAAGTGTACGCATATGAAACCATACCTATATATCCCTATGTTATTCGACACGCTGAATGCGAGTCCGAAGTCCGTTAACATCCATAATGTCAGCTTCGAGATCGTTTGAAGGTCAAATAGGACAAAAAAAATTTATTCAATAAAAATAAAAATAAAGATTTTTGTTTTTGTTGTCGCTGAAACCGAGTATGGAGGTCCCTTGATTTCTCAAGGTCATCCAACGGTCATCCCAAAGTCAAATTTCGATGATTTTTATTGAAATTTCAGGTTTTTTCAATGATTTTTTCCCTAGTTGACCTTCAAATGACCACGCACCAGACGTGATGGAGGCTAACGGACCTCGGATTCGCATTTTAAACGCCTTGGCCGATCACTTAATATTAAAATTTTAGGGGTTTTTTTTTTGTAAGCATTTTCTTTGTTGAGTAAATAAATAAATATTCATGGCTGGCAAAAGAGTTACCTACAGAAGAAACATTTTAGGATTTTCTATACCTTCTAGAAGTTAATAGTCAGTAAAAATACGCACTGGGTATAATTTATAGGATTTCAAATGGTTTCAGTTTTATTCTTTGAACATTACAATCAATTATGCATAATTTACAAATAACGGCAAAAGGCCACAAACAACAGTGAGAAAAAAATTACAAACAAAACCCCCAAACAAATTTATATGTATTAAGAGTGGAAGTCTAGAAGTCTAATGCTAAAATCGAGAGCAGTCTAAGTTCATTTGCTCTATTTCTAGCTACCGCCTCCTCTGTGTTTTATCAAATATCTGCAGAAAAGCTTTTGTTTGCGTTGATATCTATGCATTGTTGTTGTTGTTGGTGCTATTGTTATTTTTTTTTTCTTTTGAACACTCTGCTTACCTTCGATTCGGTTTCTTTACTTTATTTGCATCTTTTTTTTAGTAGTTTTTTTTTTTTCTTTACACGTTTTCTTCCAACCGTTTGGGTTTTCATGAATAGGAAGGTTAACTTTACGCGCCATTTGAGCACGTCTAGACGGCGCCACTATCGGTGTTTGTCGCCGACGGAAGAATGGTGAGCCTTTCGGTTGGCACTTTTTCTTCTTCATCATCGTTTGCCATTGTCATGGCAATGGCTTCATTTCTCTTTTACAACGCTTTTTTCTGTTCGTTTGTGACTTCTTTTTTGGCAGGATAATCGTGGTGCCTTTGTCTGAGCGAGAAGTGAACATATGCTTGTATGTACATAGATATGTATGGAAATCAATGCAAATAATTGCATGTATACATCTATAAACAATACATACATACTTATGTTGAATTTCATGTGCATCCAAGCAATGTATAGTATGTACGAGTAGCAAGTAGCACTGTGTTACAAATTTTTATTTTTTTATGCACACGGGATGACACTATGAAATTCCTATGTAGAATCGCTCGCTGATTCCTAAAATCGAGTTAATTTTTTCCTTATGGACAACAGGGTTGGCACCAACAGGTTGGCACCACCGATTTCGTAGCAAACGCCCAGAAAAATTATAGTAGAAAAGAAAAAATCGTTCAAAAATATACAAATAGGTTATTACATGTTTGAAATTTATATACATTTTTAATTTTCGAGAACAAAAACATAACAATTACACTTCAATAGCATTTACGCTCTTTTAAGTATTACATTATATTTGTATCTCTTAAAGTAGAGTTTTTCAAATACCGAACTAATAGAACTGGACACTTTTTGGTACTTACTATTTTATTTACTTTCGTCTGTAATAGTTGCGATCCCGTACGAGTCAGAAATATTCAGAAGTCGTTCCCGCACATTTATAATATCTTCAGTACTATTTTCGGGACTAATTCTGACTATATCTGACCAGTTTGGACTCGTATATGATCGCAAATAGTAAGTGAAAATTATTTTTTTTTTTAGAATGTTTGTTTTTTAAGAAAAATTGCAATAACGCGAAGTAAACCTTTTGCCTCTGTTTTAGCTTTCTACAAGTCTAGAAATAAGTCCAAATTAGTCCCAAAAATCATGAAAATCCAGAAGAAGGTTTGAAAATCTCGAAATAGTCCCAAAAATCCAGAAGACTTTCGTGGAACTGGAATTTGGAAGATACTTGAATCTCGTTTTCCGTTACACAAAAATGTAATATTTAGTTAAAATCACAAATAAAATTGATTCGCTCTACAAATCAAATCACAAGTAAATGTGATTTCTTATTTGGTCAGTGAATAATAAATTTGATTTTTATTTGGTTGAGGAATCAAATCCCCAATAAATTTGATTTTTTATTTGGTTGACGAATCAAATCACAAATAAATTTGATTTTGGATTTGATGCATAAACCTTGCCAAGAAGAAACCATTTCTGGACCGTTTGCAGACTTGTTCTAGATAACTTCAGAACAAGTTCACGATATTTTCTGTCACTTCAGGGCCTATTCAGGAGCATTTCAGTACTACTGCGGGATCATTTCTGGCCCTTTTCAAGACTATTTCATGAGCATTTCGGGACTACCTCTGGACAATTTTTATACGAGTTCAGAACTACTTCAGGACTACTTTGAGACTAGTTCGGCGTCATTTTGGGGCTGGTTCAAGACTATGTAAGGACTAGTTTAGGATCATTTTTCAAAACTGTACAAAAGTCTTTTACAAATTTCCTGTTCAGTTCTTACAACGACCTCATTATAACGTAAACGAAAATAGATGAGAAACCTTGAATAGTCGCCCAGTGTACCGACGTTCTGGAATCCTTGGTATCGCTTCTCAATTGATTTTATTTTCTGGGGGGCACCTTACACTCATTTGTGCAAAATTCTTGATTAAATCAGCTAGCGATTCTACATAGGAATTGTATAGCGGCATCCAGTGCGCATTTTAGCTGTAAACCAGTGTAGCTATTGTGCGCTTGTTTTATTTTTTTTTGGCAACCAGAAAGAAACCTCGAAAGTTATGCGGCAGACACGCTGGCTCCATCTGCAATCTACACAGCATATCTACACATTTTCGCACATACATACATACAAACATATGCGTGGCAGTTAACTCAAGCGATGAAGCAGTAAAAATACAGCAAACCCACACACTGTGGTGAAATAAATTTCTTCGCAGCCAACTTAAAGTTTGGCATATTTTGTATTGAGTAATTTTGGTGTGCCACTTAATATAATCGATAGGACAGCAATACAGTAGGAACTTTATTACGCGTGATTGCTTTGGCTTTAAAAAAATTTAATTTGTTGTGATGAGATCATGGAAAATCATTGCATTCACACTTTTTTGTCGAAGTTTGTAAATTCGTCGGCTTTCGATAATAAAAAGAAAATGAATAAAAGTAAACAACTTAGAAATAGACTCACAGTATTGTGGGCGCTCTTAAAGAAATTCGTGATAAGGGAAAAAATTGGAAAGTTTCAAAGGATGGCAGGCATACTCATGATGGAAGCGATACATCCCACTCGAACCAAGACTCACGAAATGGTACGATTTTTCCCCTCTGGACCTTCACGGTAAATTTAAAATAAGGTACCAAATTTAGGCAGACAAGATGTAATTAATTCAAAAGCTATTCCTACTTTTTAGTTTAAGAAATGTTGTTTGGGATTCTCAGGAGGGGATGTGAAATATAGTATCTGAGGTGCACTACTAATACACAGAGGTGTACGTTCGTCTTTTCAGTACTACTTATAGCCAGTTTCACCAAAGAAATTTTAGTGAAAAATAATTTTGTATTTGAATTTAATATAGAAACTGACAAAAAAAAATCATTTTTCACTTACAACTTATTAAATTTTTATTTTCAAAGATTTTAAAGAATTTTCGTAAACTTAAATATTATGGTTTGCTAGTAAAAAAAACTTGTAAATAGGTTAATTAACCAATTAAATAAATATAAAAATAATGCCATCATTAAAAGTAAATAAAGAGAGTCATATGAAAACTAATAGGAACACGACATTTTGACCATTTTTGACTATTATTCTCTGCTTCTTCTTCTTCTTGTTTAATGTTTATTATTATTTTATAAAAATGCAGCTCATTATCGAACAAAAACCGTAAAAGTGTGCATTTCAAATTTGGTAGAAAAATTAAAAAAAATTTACAACAGCAACAAATTTGTATTAATATCTTTTAGTTTAATATAAGTTTAATTCAGTTTTTTTGTATCTTCAAAAAATTTTTCAGCAATATTTTCTTAATCCTTTAATACTAACCATCCATTGGAGTTAAATAAATAATAACTCATTCAAAATTTTGAAATTTTTTTTATACATAAGAAAACACATCTCACACTTAAAAAAAATTTTTCGAATCGATCGTAGTTAGTTAGTTAGTTAGTTAATTTACTGGGTGTAATAGAACAGAGATCGATCGTAACTTCGATTAGAAGCTGACTGCTAAGCAGCTCGACTCGCTTACGAAAGTACCCGTCCCGACGAGATGGATGAAGCTAAACTAGATTTCAGGAAGGTGGGAATTTTTTTGTTTTTCAAGATGAAATTAAAATTTTTTAAATTACGAATGGTTATTATTTAAGGGTTAAGATTTTTTATTCGCTTGCATTCACCAAGCATTTCCTATCCATCAGTCGCGTTTTTCGCAAAAACATTGTAGAATTGGTATATAAATACTGCCAACTAAATGGTAAACATTTAGACAGCCCTTTAAATTGGACAGTAAAATGTCCAAAATCAACTTTATTTCAAATAGAGAGCGGCAGAGCGATGCAAAAGCAAATTGCCCAGTGCCATAGTTTACAAATACATACACGCCTACGCAAACTCGCAGAATAATTGAGAGGAAAGGAACAACAAAATTTTTAATACCCAACCAATATTTGCTACCCTGCATAAAAATACAAATTTCATTCATTTATTTTTTTTTATATCTGCTGTGAAAGTTACTTTTAACTGTGAGTTGGATATGCATACATAAGGGTGGTCCAAAAAGAATGGTAAAGTCGGATTTTTAATGCCCCACCGCCTCGGAAGGTTCTACATCCAAAAATTATACCCACGTTTTTTTATTTTTAAATCAAAAATTTTTTAAAAAATTAGCAAAATATATAAAATATTGCTTTTCAAGAATTCCATACCACTTCAACGAAAAATTTTTCTTACCCGTACAAAATACATGAACAAGTTCAAGCGCTTGAGCGAGGTTCAAATATTTTTTTGATTTCGAAATAAAAAAAGCGGTTAATTTTTGCAACATAAAACAACGGCAAGAGCATTAAAATTCGGACTTTCCTTTTTCACATGCGTTTTTGGACCACCCTAACACATACATATATAATTTTTTTTTGTATTTGAACGCACATCTATTGCATGTACACTTGTATTTATTTACGTTTGTATTTGTATTTATACATACATGAGTTTACAGTAAATTTTTTACAAAAACGAATACACACATAAATACATTGTATACCGAATGTTACATTTAAATACAAAGTGCTCTGTAACTTTTTATGAGAGTTGAGTTAATTTTTTGTAGATCATTTTTATAAACGGAAATAAAATCTGGCTATTTGTTACGAATAAAATGTCTCATCACTCATATCACTCACTAACGGTGGCAACGTTTTTCACTCACACACAAGGTAAAATATGTTTTTTTTTTATAGCGGCAATTTTTTTTTTTATTTTTTCATACTCGTTTAAATAGAAGCAATCGCGTATATTTCTGCAACTCTTTACTTATTTTATAAATTTTTCATCCACCATTTTCTGTAAAATATTTCATAATTGAAAAGAATTAAAAGTGTAACGTAGTAAATTGCGGATTCATGTCAGTAAAAAATTTTATAAACTAAAGGCAGCAAGCATTAATAAAATGTGTGATTTTTCATTTGCTTTTAAAAATAAATTGAATAAAATTTAAATCCTATCCCATTTATAATAAAATCGGATGCGCCGCTGTTTAAATGCTTTACATTGGGACGAATATAGTGGTTATCATAATTATACGACACTCACATATAGACAAGTTTTGACTATTTAATATACTATTTTTAAAATTAAAAAAAAACTATTTGCGAAGAATTTGAAATATTTGGCGCTGGGAAAAATATGCGAAAATTTTTCAAGAAATCCCAGTATCTGAATGCAAATGGAATTTGTTATATAACATTACGCCTATCCAATACCTCTTTCCATAGTACAAATTATGTCGATAAAAAAATATTATCAATGCTTAAATATTTTAGCCTAAGAAGTTCAGTGAAACAAAATGAAAATAAAAACTTTGAAAAAAATCTTAATTAACAAAAATTTCGACAACATTTTTGCAGATTCAGTACCTCACAACTCTACGAAAATAAAGTTTTTGAAACAAAAAAATTTTAAATTTTAAAAATATTTGAAATTTAAAATTAGGTGGCAACTATATTAGGAAATACGCTAGGTTGAAGATAACATATTTTGTCTGCAAATTTTCTTTTTCTATTGAATTTGAAGCCCAATATTTGATCAGGATTCAGAGTGCTGCCATATTGATGAATAGCACAAGTGTAATGTTCGGAATTATACGGCGACCACTCAACTACAACTCATCAAAATAAAGATTTATACTCGTAACAGTGGTCAGTAAAAATATATTAAGCACTACTTTAATTGTGATTAACTTATGTAAATATAAATTCGCATTCGTAAGAGACAATCAATGACCACACGAATATCAAGTCACGCGAAAGGACATTTGTTTACAAGAATGTAAAGCTACGTGTTTGGTTTTGCTGAACATATGTCAATTTATTACGAACATATGTAAATACATACATACATACGTTTCGCCACTTAAACACACGAACAAATAATAATTAAACGTTTATTTACTTGCGCGCATTTAATTACAACCAAAAAAAAAAAAAAAAACTGTGTGAAAAAATTAAAGAACTTAAATCTACGAGTATGCATATCTTTACATATGTATGTATGTATATGAGTAAGTTTAAGATCATATATAATGGCATTGATGGCGATTTAATTTTATACTCATTTACTTGGCTGAAACATAAAGGGCGCGCACTTAAAAAAAATTGCGAGATGAAGTGGCAAAACACGTGAATACATAAATACGTACACATGAACATATTTGTGCAAAGGACTCGGAAAGTTTATAGCCCAGACAGGAAAACTTTTACACATCGATGATCGTCTGCAACAACGACACAACTCAAAATTTCATATTTTTCAGTAGAACCAAATAAAGATTTTTTTCTTCGTAATTTAGCAATAATATGTCTTGGAATTTAATTATTCCGGATTGTTTGCAGTCACTCTGTAGGAAAAATTTGTAAGCTTTAAAATTACACCGTTTTTCTTAAGATTTAATAAGGGTTCGACTGAAAGAATACGAAATAAGTAACAGCTTTTAAGTAACTAAACTAAAATAGCTGCACTGGGGTACTACTGAACAAAGGCACTAAACGAAAAATTTCGTTATTTCACATAAAAGCATACCTAACCTATCGACAGTTCTTGGCCTTATGCCAATAAGTAGGATTGCCTACTTCGGTTTTACGAGAGAAATGGTAAAACTACGCCCCTGTCGATTTGCCACAGAAAAATATGGTTATTTATAAACTTTATCCTCTGATAACTCATAACCACGAAATTTTGAGTTGTGTCGCTATTGCGGAGAACCATCGACATGTGTGCTCTTGTGTGTGTGTGTGTAAGTATAAACATATGTAGGTACATAGATATCGTCGCGAATTTCGATTTCGAGTTTTGCCAGACTCAGTCATTGTTGAAAATTGCACACTGAGCTCATTACATTTAATTATATGTATCTACTGCATGCATATACATACATACCTATGCATACACATATGTATATTAGACTGTCCCAAAAAACCAAATAATTTTTTTCTTAACGCATACCCCTCACTTTATTGAGTTTGTCTTAAAAACTATCCGAATAAAATTTTGTCTCCGTGCCGACGTGCAGTCAAAGTTATCAGCATAAGCTTTGTACAGTTTACGTGTTTTGTTAACTTACTCATTTTGCTTCTACATAAGACTGTATTACTACACTACCTACAGTTTTGACTGGCAGTGAAGAGTTTGTCCAAAGGACCATAAATTTTAATAGATATTTACATTTCCGAAAGTTTACGCAACATATGGATACATGGGTACCAATAGAAATAAGAATTCGAGACAAGATTTATTATAACTTTTGTTTTCAACAATCCTTTTGGAACATCTCAATAATAGCCTTTAAAAATTGTATCCTTCAAGATTCTTAATTTTGAATGTATTTTGAGGAATCTTAGTTTAATTGAAATCCGTTAAATATAACTAAGGTTATCAAAGGATAAAAATTGCAAAGAATATTTTCCATTAGTTAGTTAGTGGTTACCGAGATACACCTTCTAGTCATAGGGTGGGCGGTGCCACGCCCAATTCCTAAAAGTCTACAACAGTCTTATTTATTGCTAAGAGATTGTTTTAGCTATTAACTTGGAGTAAATTAGCGTACTCAGTTATTGAAACATCGGAGTTTGGTAGAAATAGATGAATCGGTTACCGTGATACACATTTGTGGTCACAAGGGGGCGGCGCCACGTCCATTATCCAAAAATGTATAATAATCTAATTTTCTGCTAAATGATTATAGTAATTATCGATTTTGAGTCAACTAGCTTCAGTAGTTACTGATTTATCGCAGTTTTTGTGCTACTGTAAATTACCGTTATATGGGAGGTGGGCGTGGTTATTGCCCGATTTCAAAGATTTTCAACAGACAGATTTTCTTAGCTAGGCCCCAGGAAAAGTTCGTACCGAGTTTGGTAAGGATTGGTGAAGCTGCTACTGTGATACAGCATTTCATCATATGTGGGCGGGGTCACGCCTATTTTCCAAAATTTTCCTAATAATACAATTTTTTACCAAAATTCTGCTTCATATACCAATTTTCAACTATTTGTGTGCAATATTTACTGAAATGAAATATGGTTGTTTTTGCATTTTTCGAATATACCGATATATGTGAAGTGGGCGTGGTTACAGTCCGATTTCGCCCATTTTCAATATCAAACTACCTTGGATAAAGAGATTAGAGATTGAGATATCTCAACTTTTACTGGAGTTATCGTGTACACGAATGGACGGACGGACGCACGGACAGACAGTCACCGCTTAAAATTTTGATTTTCCATAGATTTTTTATAGAACATTTTTTTTATTTTTCCGATTCGGCTCAAAATCTTATCAGTTCTAAATAATTATGCACGCAGAAAAAAAAAGTTCTTCAAATTTATTTCTTTGGCAACACTGATATCGTAATTGATCAGCGTTGAGCGATGAACCATGCTCTGAAACGCCAGATCATTGAAAAATGTGCCTTCTGACGACCACAAAAGCATAATCAGATGTAAACGTGAATTGTTGGCGCAAATCTTGGACAAAAATATTTCACTGAAAAAGCTTAATTTTTTGCGGGACGAAGTCCCCGGGGCCGGTATTGTACCTTATTTAAGAAAATAAGGAAAAATACTAAGATGGTAAATATGTTATGTTCTAGTATACATAGTATACCTGTGTAAGCTTCGAGGCTAAAATTTAGGCTTAGTTTCGCTTATAATACGATTCCAAATTTTGAACTGGTTCGCAAATGTCAAGAAAGAATGCAGGTTGTACTACTTTACAGTAATCTAAAAGAAAAAGAATCAGTAGAATGACTGCGACAATTCTTTAATTTATTTTTTTTTTTTTTTAGTAAATTAGTCGCTTGTATTCTTAAACTCACTGGAACAGCACCATTTACGGTACAAGTGAATTTGGCTACAGGGTTAAAGCAAGTGTAGGTACATACTCGTTTCTGCTAGCTCCCTCTTCTTAATTGCGCGCGAGTGTGTGTTGAAGAGCGGAAAATTAATTTTTATGATTTTAAGTGTGCTTATAAGTGCAATTAATGAAAAAGTTTACGGTGCGAGCTTTATTAGCGGCGGGACGAAAGAGAGAGTGAAGAAATATTTCGCAGTATTAAATTGAAGAAAGTTGGGGGGCAAGCGATGGGATAATGTGTGATAACTTCATATGTATAAGCAAAAACAGGTATATGTATATAATGTGTCTGTATGTTAGCACGTATCGTTATCTACACGCATTCATATATAAACTTGTGTTTACATTCATACATATACAAATGCGTAAGAGCGTAAGTGGATGTTGTTGAAAACTTTATTAAATTCAAAAAGTATAAGTATAAGCGCATAAGTACAAAGGAAAGTGATTTTTAATGCACAGCAGAACGAAATGGCTGAATGCTAAAATTTGATGGCAAATCTGATTAAGAAAAACAGCAGGAGGAGGATGGATTTAAATAAGCTGCAGAGGTGAGAAAATGTAAAGCAAGGAAGTAGAACAGTGAAAGTAGGCTTGTGTTAATATAAGCTTACACTTATGTAGCGGGCGAATGGGGGTTATTATTTTGCTGGATTTTTATATTTTGAAGCTTGAATTTCTCCGCAATGGTTTTGTGGTATAAAAATGGTACAGATAAGAATATCTATTTGTTGTCATAAAGGATAAGAAATAAATTCGTAATAAAAAAAGAAAACTATGCGAAGATGTGATATATTTTGTTCAATGAATATAGTGGACTTAAAGAGACACCATAACTTTTTTATTATAAAAAGTAATTGGTCTTCACTACGCGATTTTATGCAAACCTAAAAAAATATATGGTTTAAAATTAGAATAACAACTTTTTTAGAAAAGGTGTCTGGACACACAACATTGTAAGTAGATAAAAGCGTTGTAAAAACAAAAAATCTGTCTGTCTTGGAATATTCTCTGAAGGCAATCACATTGGGAGTAAAAGTCGAACAAGAAAAGCCTGCCGATTCAAAAGATCAGAAGTATGTATGTGGGTGCTCCCGGAAGGTCTTTTTTCCATCTTAGCTACTGGTCTATGCTAATGTAACCAACTATTTCATAGCTCAAAGCAGTACGGGTTAGGTTGGATTAAGTCGCGAATACAACGTCTCGAGCCGATTATGAAATTTCGATTGTAGCTAATTTTGATCTCCGAGGGCTCAGTGTTTGTTCAGAAGTGCGAGCCAAAATGCTTCCACCTTAGCCTCGCGAAAGTTGGACAGTGTAAAAGAAAGTGTGGAGATGCTTCCACTTCATTTTCCTCTTGACAGCTGATAAAAAAGTGTCAGTTGAATTTCCTAGTCTCACCGCCGTGTATGTAAAGCGCCAGTGAAGGTGTAGTTGCTAAAGCTCCACTAATTCCTATTTTACAAGTGTAGCCTTCTCTAGTGAGTTCCACCAGGCAAGGGCTCCTTGAAACAATATAGACCAAAATATTTTTTTCCTAGAGCTAATGAATTAATTTGGGCAAGAGACCTCACCTTTTACCGATAGCTCCCCTACAATAGTACCAGGCAACCGAAACCTTTCTTACCCTTTCCTCAAGGTTAAGCTTCCACGGGAGATGCCGTTGATCGCCCACTTAGTTACTTGGTTCAGGTAACCTGGAGCCAGACCAAAAGTTCCACATCATTTGATAGACGATCACCCGACAGCAACCGCAATCTAGAGCAGAGGAGAGCGAACACTATCTTGTGGAGTGCTCCGAATGAAGGCCCCTACTGACCACTTTACCAATGTTGAGTTCTTGAAAGACAGTCACGAGGAGTCGCGTTTCTTATGTATGTAGCAAAAATGAAGAGAGACTGATTGCCATAAAATACCTAGAGGAAACACGTGCGCCTTTTCCGACCATCGGGATGAACACTATAGTGACTACCCTCCAAGCCTTGGGAATGTACCCGGTCCTCACGCAGTTCGCATAAATAGGTTCCAGAAGTACATTTGACTGTACTTCGAAGTACGAAGTACAAGAGCGAAAAAAGAAATACTGTACTTCCGAAAGAAGTACGGTTGGTCACATTAGTCTATCTTCAACAGCTGACAGTGAGTAATTTTTTACGACTCCAATTTGTTGTTAATACTTCGGCGGCATGTAAATTGTACTGAACATAGCAAATATCTAATTTATCAAACGAACAAAAACTATTAAAGAAACCAAGTAATAATTCGCTATCTGTATATCTTTTATTTGTGTATAAATACAGGTACATAAGTATGTACATTTATTCGCTCAAAACATCAATTGGAATCCTCTATAACATAGTTTATGTCCAGCAGAATTTTCTTCAGATATTAAGTTGCATCACTTGCTCAAATCGATTTGGCTCATAAATATTAATGGGTTTTCTGGAGCGTACATATTTATCTATGTTTCTATGTGTAAACATATGTACATACTTGCATGCTTATGCGATAAATAACAAGTCAAAAAGTAAGTCAAACAAAGCATCATAAAAATTTGGAAAATGTTGCAACATCTACAACAGTTCAGTGGCACAAGCTAAAAGTAGAACAAATAAATATGCGTGAAAGGCCAATGGGGAAATGAATTTTTTAACTCAATGAGGAATGAACGCAACAGCGAATATAAAATTTTTCTTTAATTTTCTTCTTCCGTCATCGCTAGTGGAAATAAATATTTGAATTATTGCAAAATGTGTGAACAAGGAAACTATAAGATTTGCAAAAAGCGAAAAAATCTCATAATGAAATGGATGCTTTCTTCATACTTTCGCGCGAATGTTCATCAAGCTCGATAACAATTTCACAGCACACACACTCGTTCACATTCTAAATATCTTGTCATAGTATCTATCTTTAAATAGCGAAAATATATGAATTTCTTACGCTTCACTTTACCTCTCTGACATTCCCCTAAGCAGCATCTTGCGATGCTCCGCTCAGCAGGGCCATTAACAAAAACTAAGCTAAACTAATATTCGTCTACGTGTATACGTAAATTTCCGGCTTTACGGCATGACAGCAGAACTTCACGCTTTTTTTGTTTTTGTTTTTCCCATTTTTATCATCGACCGACTTTCCTTTCTTGTGTACCTCTATTTTCTTTTATCCTTCCTGAGATCAAACTATTGGCCTGCAGCTATTACAGTTGGCTTACTGTCACTTCTCCTTGCATGCCTCTGCTGAGATTTTCAATTTTTTATTGCATCCTTTTAAATGCAAAAAAAAATAAACAACGAGCTACTTGCCTTTTGCTGCTACTCCTGCTACTTGGCTCCTTTTATTGCTTTAGCCATTTCTTTATTTTGCTCCTTCACCACCGCTTAGCGTCGTTAAATGGAATTTATGGTTCTTTTATTGTCAGCCTTTTCCAATTTCAGCTATTTATTTGTGCTGCTTTATAACGTTGGCTGCATAGAATCTATATGCATATGTATGTATTTTTGTATGTAAGTGAAGAGATAGGATGAGTATGTACCTATCATAAAACCAAGCAGCAATTAGCGTAACGCGAAAGAATCAAAAAACTAAGAAGTGATGAAGTGAAGTTTTATCGTCACCTTTACCTTACAGTTTTCTTTATTTCTGTCTTTGTTTTTATCGTTGTCTTTATCTTCGTCCCCATCTCCATTTTCATCTTTATTTTTATTCTTGTTTTTTTTTTCTTCACCGTTACTTTCACTTTAACCTTCACCTTTATTTTTACCTTCATATTCATCTGCATTTTTTTTTGCTTCATTTTCTCAATTCCACCTTGATGTTTACCTTCATATTCTTCTTAATCTCTTTCTATATTTTATATCGGAATATGGATATAGTGCGGAGAGCAGACTGGCAATTAAAGTGCGAAGAAAAAAAGATGCGGGAACTTTTGTCTTCATAAACTTATTTTATAAGTTGGTTGAGAATCCCATACACTCTGTAAGAATACCTATGAAATGAGTTATAAACAACTCAAATCAGTACTGTCAGTTTATCAGTATACTTTTAGGCGCATGAGCTAATTAAGTCACAATTCGCTGCCATCCTTGCAAGTCCAACTCCTACAAGTTTCTCACTCTCTTACCGCCTTATTAATTCAACTCAAAACAGCCAATACACTTTCACTAAATTTTCATAATTTTTTGGTTCACTGGGTCTGCTCAATTCCGCGATTTCCATTTTATTGATTTTGTGTTGCTGTACGCTTAATCCTGCTTCGCTGCCAAAATTACCCATTTCATAGGGAATCCATTCAGCTATGCGCCAATTCCTTGCTTTGCTCAGGATGAATGAACATTGCTGTCGGCGGCAATACCATATTTTATTACGCTTGTATTTGATTCCGTTATCATTTGCATTTCGCTACGTTCTTAGTTTTATTATGGCATGGCATTTGTCAATATTAATTGAAAACTAATTTGATGGCGTATAAAAATAAGTACGTTGGCAAATTTAATGGCTGCTATGCGGGAAATCAAATGGAAAATGAGAGAAAAGCGAAGGCAATAAAAAATTGAGAATGTTTTACAAAAATAAAGATATCTATTTCAAGTAGCGGAAAATTACTTATGTACGTTTCTATTTTAGCATCGAATAAGAAAAAAAGTAGTTTTCTTTTAAGTTGCTAATTCGGAATTATAAATTTTTGAGACTTCCACCAGTCCTGTAGTTTCTAACTACATACACTTAGAATGACAATTTTTGATCTGATATCACTTACATATACTCAACTTTTCATAGCTTGATTTCAAGTACTTCGAAGAAATATACAGATGTGTTGCTCCCCGAATGGCTTTTAACATTTACTCCCCACAATGCGGTATTTGGCAGAGGCCCAATCAAAACCGAGTTATTATATACTTTACTTCTCAAACGCAGTAGTTGTTCGGTGACCAATCTTTGAGAATAAAGCGGTATTAATCTGCATTATTGGAATCTCGAAAACAAGACCCACTAGAATGCAAGACGCCGCAATGCCACCCTAAGCATGAAAGAACTAAAAAGCTGGAAAACACAAAGTAGGCGGAAGAGTTGAGCAACTCGAGCTGGTGTGGTCTTTCCATCGCCACGTCATTGCAAGGACTTTTAGGGTGAGCCAGCGGCGCATATGCCTACTGTGTCCTTTCTTGCAGGATTGTGTATCGTCGATGGCTTTCACTGACAATTTGTCACCTTTGCTGGGTCAACTCATTCAGTGACCTTTGGCGTTGTCTATAGGGGAGCATTAACATATCAGGGCTTTCTGACTGTTAGAGCGAGTTCGGACTTATTTAGTGATGTTAGAAAAAATTTCAACACAAATATCTTAAAAACTATTCTGGACTTTAAGTTTCCACTAACCAACCGAAAAATGTTCATAGTAGTGAATAAATCTAATATGGCTTCGAACTTTAGATAGAACAATGATAGAATTTCAGCCGCTCCAGCACAGCTTTATTATCCCACAAAGCAGTAAAGCGCCAATTCAAAATCATGTTTAGCATCTCAATTAATTGCTTGAAATTTATTTACAAATCAAGACAATTACAATGTTGGCAATTATTTAATAATGAAATTTATGTTGCAGGCAATTAAGTTTGCAAAATCATCCAGCCGATGCCTCATTGGTGTTTAAATAAATTAGTTATGACGCCTCCTAATGGTTAATTATGCACGCAAAGCTTATAGCGGAAATGGAAATTTTCAGTTAAACATATTATTAAATTAATTGCTAAATTCGTTATATTCGTAATTAAATATGCGTAAGTTATTATGTGCATGTTAAACTAAGCCAACGCACCACTGAATCAATAATTACTGAATGATAAACATTGCTCTTACATAATCCCAAACAAAGACGTCACCAGGGGCAGATAGCAGCACAATATGCCTTTGCGTCTAAGGAAGTAAGCATAGCCATAAATAGAAATTATTTATATAGCGAAAGGAAAGAGAAAGTGAAGAGGGTGAAAAATTAACACCGACGCACAGTGGTTCAAAACTGGCATTTACTATTCATAATTCAATGGAGACTTCATTCTTCCATCAATTTGAATTTTTTTTTAATGAAAGCTTATCAAATGCAAGAGACCAGTTGAACACGATTTTTGAATTTGCATTTGAAACAAAATTTCACCGAAATTAAAAAAAAAATTAGTTTTTAGGAAAAATTTTGAATACACAGCTTTATAGATCGTTAAATATTACTATAATAAAATGCTAGCTGCAAGTGGCTAAAAGTTCGCGTAAATTTTTAATAATTTGTTTCGGTAACTTTTCGAGCACAGCTGAATGAAAGCTTATAAAAGTTGAGCCCGATTTTTTACTTTTCATTTTCTTGAATTAGGCTTTTTAGTGCAAAGTAGCAATTTATAAAAAAAAATCTAAAAAAAACGAAAAAAGGAATTTACGCTATAAACAAAATTTCACCAAAATTAAAAAAAAAAATAATTTTCAGGAAAAATTTTTATAATAAAATGCGAGCAGCAAGTGGATTTCGCTTTGATTTTTAATAATTTTGTTCGCTAACTTTTCGAACACATCTGCACGTGATGTAGTTTATATTCTTATTATACATATTATTAAAAATCAATGCGAACTCTTGAAGCTTGCAATTTATTATACTAAAATTCCCTCGTCTAAAATACTTCATACACAAAATTTTTCTAACAACTGCATTTAAATTTTTTCCGGAATTTATTTTTTTTTTCAACTAGTTTTTATTATGTAACTCTTATTGACTGCATCAAAAAATACAAGGAAATAAAAATACAAAAATCGAGCTCAACAGGTTCCTCGCAAATTTTATAAGCTTTCTTTAAAATAAAAATAAAAAATATTTATTCAAACTGATTCAAAAATAAAAGCGCCAGTTAATTATGAACAGAAAATTCCAGTTTTGAACCACTGTGCGTCGCAGTGCCACTGTACATTGATGGAATAATCACGTAGCAGCTGTGAGAGAGTCAAAGTAGAAAATTTTCCATAATTTTACTTTACTTATTTACTTTTCTTCATCGCCAGCCGCTGACTTTCATAATTTTCTCCACCAGCCTCTTTTGCAACACTAAAAGTCCTATAAAAACATCATTAGTGGCCGTGTTGTTGAAGAAGCACGCGCCATTGGCAGCCAACCATTGTGTTTGTGTCCGCCTACAACTGTTTTGGATGACTAAATACATACATACAAGTACTTAAATAAATAATAACTTTTTTTAGCTTCTGGTTGTCATGCAGCAGCAGCAGCAGCAGCAGCAGTTCTGCTTAATTCAATTGAGGCGTTTACGTGCTTTTCTACTCAAAACTTAATATTTGTTGTTCCTGCCGAGTGAGTCAACTTTTGGCCTTCATCACAAAACTTAGGCAAAAAAGAAAAACATTTGTCGCCTGTCTTGCCTGCGGTTGACGTATATAATATTTTCGCTTTTTTGCTTGCGCGCTGAGTTTTTCTTAAACAGCCGCCATTTGGCCTTGAGGCAGCGCAAAATATGAGAAGCTGTTTTTTCCAGTTTGTAGGGTCAGCTGATGAGCAAACATCGGAGAGCGCAATTTAGCTGTCTCCTTAAAGCTGCTTATTATTTATTTTTCCTTTTTTTTCTACATTATTCATAAACTTTTTCAGAGTTTTTTTTTATGCCTACTTTTTGCTGCCTAACTGCTTGGATGGAATGTTGGCGCCAATGAATTTTTTTGTTCGTTTTTTTCATACAAAAGTTTCGTATTTTGACCAGCACTTTTCTAAACTCACATTGTTTCAAAAGATGAACGGCTCGATGGCTGCAGCTGTAGTGAAGAAGCAAAGGTCGACGATAATATCGCTTAATTGTCTCCGGACGGACGCTGTCCATTAACTTTACTTTGGTAACCTACGTCTGCGAGGCGTTTGATTTTCACATTTTTCGCTATCTCTTTCGCGAAATGAAGATTGAAATCTGTGTTTTTTTCCATTCCCCAAAGAATATTTTTAAATAAAATACATCTAAATCATAAACTAATACTTCAAGAATCAGTATTCGAAAATAAACAAGTATTACCAAAAAGTCAAGGCAAGCGAACCAGCTGCGTCTTACAGACGCGATCAACTTTCAGTAAGGTTATTAAAGCACGATTAACCCTTTCAAGAACAAGTGACACATATTTCCAAATAAAGATTCATAAGAAGTTTTTGAGTTGTAGTAGTATAATTTTTTCTGTTTTCAAAATGTTCTCATTTTCCTGTATCTATTCCATTATGAAATTTAAGAACAAAATATTTCTATCAAAACTACAAAAATTCATCATACAAAGAATATTAGTTTTTTTTTTTTAATTTGAATTGCTGGAAATATTTGGTTTTCAAGAAATTATATTTTGAGCAAAAAAAAATGCTTTTTACGAAAAATCCATAATTTTGAAAAAAATATGTTAGCCCGAATTAGAAAAGAAACTACCATCAAACCAAAAATTTTTTGGTACAACAAAATTCCAGTAAAATCATATCTTTCGCGAGAAATTATTTTTGGGAATGAAAATTTAAAAAAAGTCGTTTAGAATACACATTTTTGGAAAAAAAGAAGCTTTTGAAGAAAAAATTATTTTAGAGAAAAACATATTTTTTTTTAAGATTTTTCGAAAATAGTTATCTATATAATAAAATAATATAAAATAGGACTCTATAAAAAATTAGAAAAAAGATTGAAAGGAATAAAAAAATGTTTTGAATAAAAATAGGTTTTCTAGGCTCAAATTATGAGAATGATTGCAAATTCTGTAGGAAAAAAAAATTTTTTTTCAGTTGGAATTAATGTACATTTTTAGAAAAATATTTTTTAATATAAATTATTTTCTTTATATCAGAATATTATTACTGATGATTGTTTTATAAGCTTATGGTCCTGAGGTGCTTAGTGGTAGTGGGAAAAATTTTCCCTACCACCCATGCTGATAACGAAATAAAGCAGTCTTTCTCGCAAAAAGTCGCATTTGCCCACCATTGCTCTGCATAATCTAACTGTAGTTACGCACTGCTTTACGGGGAAAGACAATTTATGAATTCCAGAAGGTTACGTATACGCAGTGTGTGACGACAAAGCAATTTAGTGCTTGTGTTGACTGCTTTGGTTTTTAATTTTAATCACGTCTGCTATGCAAATGTATGCAAAAATAAAATAGGAAAATTTATTCGCCGACATGAATGCTAATGAACCGCCGACAGAAGTAAAATCAAAAATAGATTAAGTGCTTGTGGAAAAATCAGGACACACAATAACTTACATAAATTCATTTTAATCTAGTTAATATATTTTATTTTATTAAATCTCATTTTTCTCTCATTAAATTACTTTTTTCATTACTTTGTTCATTCTTGCCTGGTTTTCAGTTTATGTGGTTATATTTTTTATTCAGTTTACAACAATAAATTACACTACACAATAATAATTTTTAACCAGATAACCTGATAACTAGGCAAGTGTGAATAACCTCAAAGCCTAATACATGAAACTTTAAAATTTTTACGAATATGTATAGACGTTTATATGTTTATATCTATGTATAGAAAAGTTTATAAACGTATCGATAATTTTATCGACAGCTTTAGTGAAAATTATTAAAAATATGTCAAAAGAGAAATTCCAATCCGGACTCTTAATACAACTTTTTTCCGCATACAAATCGAACAATGCACGGAAATTTGCCTGAAGCTAAAAATTTCATACAAATCCATATAAGTAAGTATATTGAAATTTTAATAAATCATATTTTCCGGAAAGTGCGAGTATTTAAGTAAGAACGCAAACAAAAAAAATTAAAATGACAAACAGCTTAAAACTTTCAACATAAAAATAAAGCAGCCAAATGAATTGAAATAGTTTGCATTGTCGAGTGTAAAATCTCGCCAGTAACTTTTTTTAATGCCAATAAAGTTTGTATGCAAAACAAGCAAACAAACTGTGTTTTTTTTGCAGAGAAATGTAAAATAAAATCGGGTATCGTAAAAACTGGTGAATTAAAATACTTTGCGTAATTTTTTATTTTATTTACTTTAATATGTACATATGAATGTTAAATACTTTATACGCGTGTTTTTATACCTTTCATGAGCATGAAATGGTATTATAACTTTGGTCCGATGTTTGTAAGTACCAGAACAAAAAGAGATAGACCCATTAAAATGTATACTTATATGATCA
>NW_016157610.1:0-5385 GCF_001687245.7 Rhagoletis zephyria | reverse complement strand
AAATTGTGTTACCGGTTTACATACCGATCACATAGCAGTGAAAATCACTTAGATTGGTGCCATATAAAGTATATCTTCCATACCTCTGATTGTTTAGATGCGATTTTTTATATAAGTATGTAACTCCTCTATCGATGTATGCAGATGTATTCAAAATCAGTAATCTGTCAAACTAAAATTTGCAGATGTTCATGAAAGGTATGAAGCCTTCGGCATAGCCGAAGACAGCGCTGCTCTTACTTGTTTTTTTTTTGAAATTGCGCACTTCACATAATCACATATTCAAAATTTTGCTGACGCCAGTTAGGGGGAAAATGTTGAAAAATAGAGAAAATCTCACCCACAGCACTGCAAAAAAAATATAAGTAATCTAAAAAATTTTAAAAATAGCAGTTAGTTAGTTGGAATTATGCGCCGCCAAACAAAAACGCTTTGCCCCCAAAAATGCTGATATCAAATAACTAAACAGATGTAAAAGTAAGCACGCATACCAGTCGTTTAGCGAACCCACATGCATACCCGACTAAGTGAAAGTAAAAGCAACTAGGTATGTATTTGTATATACATTAGACTGTATCACGATTTATGGGCCGAAAAAAAAAGTTAAATTTGTTTCAAGCGATTTTTAACACTCACTATGAGGGTATTTGCGGAGTATAAAAATTGTTTTTCCGCGCCTCGCAAAAACAACAAAATTGGATTTTGAACTTTTTTTGTGATACGTTCTAATGTACATATTATGTGGGAAATATGTATGTTTGGTTAATAGCACTTAAAAGTAAATGCCTTCCATTTACGCTTATAGCTGACCCAAATTGTTTGGTCGCTGGTCGTCTTGTGGTTTTGCAAATGTAAAGCCGCGCAAGAATGTTCGGTGAGCAAATATATGTAAAAATTTCAAATCAAAAAGTGTAAATAGTTGCAAAAATTTTTTATACGGGATTTGTTAGTATAAATGGGAATACATAAGTTGGTAATATTTTAAAACCATAACCAATTTTTTGGATTCCATATACCGCTGAAGTGAAAATTTATTACTGAGTTAATGCGAAACTCGAAGTAAAGATAATAAAAATTATGGAAAATAATATCAGAAAATAAAAAAATTAATAAAATGCAATTGCCGATGACCGGAAAACCGAAAACAACTTTCCAAGCACTCAGCCATTTTTTCCCATTGCACCTAAAGCCTAGAGAGAAGATTTAAAGGATAGGGATAACCGGGTGCGGTGGGATTTCATTCTCTCTCTCTGCGCTGAGGGTACTATAACCTATAGAAACAAGAAGATAGTATATTTGAAAATTTTCTAGTCTAAGATGTAAAAGACGTAAAACGAAGAAAATTCCATAGAGATTTCTTGTTGATTTTATGTGAATACTCTTGACGGGTTTTAGGTATAATAATATATTTTAAAAACCATAGAGAATATCGATACGTGAGTGGAAGATCGACGACCTATCTTGGCAGCCAGTTCCAAGATGAGGATGAAGATCAATATTGTTATCGATATAACACACGAATGTTATCGATATGATAATAAATATTCTTATCGGTATAATAATCGATATTGTTATCGATATAATAACTGATGTCGTCATCGCTATAATAATCGTTACATTTTCCGGTATGTATACCAGTATTGGTACCGGTACATTTATCGATACAAATATGAACAGTGTTCGACAGTGTTCGACAGTGTTATCGATATAATAATCTGCACATGACATGTGATCACATTATATGACATCACATCACATTATATGATATGGCATCGCAGGATATGACTTGACATGATATCACATGGCATGACATCACATGACAAGAAATTGTTGTTTTTTTAATCGCAATTTCTAGATGTGAACGTAAGTTTCACTTCTCCAGTGTGCGTAGGAATTGAAATAATTTCTGTTATAAAAAAAATTCGTTATTGAAAGTTATCAAGTTACAGAAATTTATCGAAACATTGAAGTTTAGAGTTATCGAAATTTATCCAGTTATCCATGTTTATTGAGTTATCGCAACGTGCGAAATTATTCAAATTTAGCAATGTTTATTAACTGTCGAAATTTACATATAGTTATCCAGCTATAAAAATTTATGGGAATATCGAAATTTGTCAAGTTAATAAAATTTATTAAGTTAACTATATTTATTGCATTAAAAATATTTATAGAGTTAACGCCCTTTAGCGAGTTATCGTAATGCATCGAGTTCTTTGAACTTATGGAATTATCGATACATATTGATTTACTGCAATTGTCGATTTAACGAATCGAAGTTTTTGGAATTTTAAAAATATATCAAGTTAGCGAAATTTCCAGGCTATACAAGGTTATCGAGTTATCACAGAGAAATCGATCAACAAATTTCGAAAAATTTGTGGCTACCAAAATTAAACGTGTTATCGAAATTTATAGAGCTATCGCAGGTTTATCAAGTTATCGATTTATATCGTGATATATACATTTTGGAGCTATCCAAATTTAGCAAGTCCTAGAAATGCAGTTATCGAAATTTATCGAAATTAGTCGAGATATCGAATTTTGTTGAGTTAAGAGATTTTAGTGTTTTTCAAATTCATTGAGTTATCGATATGCATCGATTTATCGAAATTTATCGACAAACTAGAACGTATGAGGTATATTTCAAGGCCTGCCAAAGACTTTTAAAAATATAAAAAACTTATAAAAAAGATATAAAAGTCACGGTTAGTTGCAAAGCAGGAGATTTTCCGGTAAGTAATTGTGTACGTTATAAATTATGTAAATTACGTGCTCTTAAGGATCTTGGAACAACTAGAAGAAGGATCAAATTTCGACAGTAACTGGCACTCTGCTAGCGTAAAGCTAATGTACAAAGATACAATCGATTAGTTACGGTGACAACCAGATTAGGCGATATAGCGCCAATTTGAGATCTTTTTTTATATTTGCACGTAAAAATTAAGGAAATAGGCTTGGGCGATTTATTTTTAACGCCGCGAGTTTAGAAGCAGATTGTGCGATTAATCGATTAATATGAGTTATAATAAATTTATTAATTGTGCAGTCCTATTGCTAAATGTGTTAATACAAATATTTTTTAAAAGCCTGCGTATTTTTTAAGAAAAATGTTTGTACATCATACATTATATACATAAGTGATTTGTGCTATTTATTATTACCTTGAAGGTATTATATTCGTTTTTTGGATCTGAAAACTATATCATAACAAGATCTTATTTTTTAAATAAAATATTTGTTAAGTCGAATACATGAATTTAAAAAAAAAATAAAATTGGACGATTCCAGAAATTACACTTTTTTTTTAACAATCTGAACCCCTGGTGACAACTGTCAACTTCAATTGACAACTGACGACTAATTTGGAATTCTACGGACTACTGGCGACTGGAATTCTGAATAATGGAACCACAGGCAGAATACTAATGACCAATTCCCATAGCAACTATAAGGTTCAACCAAATTGCTGACATTCACCAACTAAATATTTATTTCGCCATATACAGCTATACCATTTTGCCACTTCTTTTGACCAGGGACCTTAACAGTTACAACTTTTATTAAAAAATCGCTCTTTAACAGTTATTTTTGTACTTTTATTTAAATACTCCTCAAATAACTGTTATCTCTGATTTTTATTTTATAAATCCCACATAACAATTGTTTTTAATTTTAATCTAAATAATCTGCAAATAAAAGTAATTTTTGATTTTTATCTAAATAAACTGCAAATAAAAGTTATTTTTGATTTTTAAATTATATGTCTTAGATAAGAGTTATCGAAGACTTTTATTTATGAAAGTCACAAAACAAATCATCAGTGACAGTTACCGAAGACTTTTATTTATAAAAGTCACAAATAAAAATCAGCCAGTGATTTTTACTTTTAAAAGTCATCAATATAAATCAGTCACTGACTTTTGTTCTTTAAATCATACTTATAAAAGTCATTTGTATATTTAAGTCGAAGTAAACTTTTGTTCTCCAACACCTTCATAACTGCGAAAAGTGATACATGACTTTTATATTTATGACTAAAAAAAATAAAAGTCGGTAACTGATTTATATTGATGACTTTTAAAAGTAAAAGTCACTAACTGATTTTTATTGTTGACTTTTATAAATAATATAAAAATCAAAAACAACTGTTTCTCGCAGACTATTTAGAAAAAGATCAAAAATAATTGTTAATTTGGATTTGTAAAACAAAAATCAAACAAAAAATTTTATTTTTTTTTCATAAAAATGACAAATAAAAATTCATTTTCAAATTTAATTCTCGGTGAAAAAAGAAATCAATTAGTGTGTATCACTTAGTTGTAGCACATTTCCCTCAAAGAGCATTTTTCAATGGCAATTTTCGTCAATAACTGTTATGTGAGGTCCCTGCTTTTGACGCAATATTGGTAATACATGCAGTAACTAAGGAAATTTTTTTGTCAGTGTGAAATTCGAAAAGTATTTTTTTTCAGTCTATTTTGTTTTAAACGTATGTAAATTTTCAACATAACTAATACACGTGAATTGTTAATGCATGCAAATTTAGTTTTATATACGCTTCAATTTTTTTATGACTGCAATGCCAAAAGTTCTAAATAAACCAAATAAATATTTATATTTTAAATAGATATTGAGTTAAAACTTGAGCACTTAATTTGCATAAATAATGCTTTTCAGTAAATTGCCATATGCACTTGGAAAATTTTCACTCCGCTGCGTTGATTAAACTTTAAAATCTAGTCGCCATTTTTACATAAATAATCAACATAATGTTCACAAAGTAAATAGGCACTTATTTACTAAACTAAATTCTGCATTTTGGCCAACCATAATCTGTAATATATTTTAAACAAACTAACTAGCCGAAATTGTCATTTAAAAAGTACCATGAAAATTATGCAAAAAGTTAAATACAGTGCCAAGCAACCGCAAACCAGATGATGCCCACCAAATTAGAGGCCGACAGTCCAAGCAAAAAAAAACATAGATATACAATTTTAATAAGAGCGCTTACACACATTTTAACTAGCTACAATAAACAGCAGTTGATGTTGTTGTTGTGACAGCAGTCAGGCAATTACCACAAAGTTTGGTAGTAAACGGTTTGGCCGGCAAAAGCTAAAAACCAGAGGCTAAATATCAATGCACAAACTTTATGATATGACAACAGAGTGAGATGACAGCATTTTAAATGGCAAAGGGGAGTAAGAGCGAAAGAGAGAGAGTGGGAGAAGAGTAGCTGTTAAAAGGAGTTTGGGTTATAAAAAGGTAAAAAGATTAAAGAGCGGGAAGCATAAACTCAATTAAACTATTAACGCCACAGTGACACAGTGTGTTGTGGAGAGAACCACGCTATAATTTATACTAGCTTAAGACTTGAAT
>NW_016157609.1:238413-241715 GCF_001687245.7 Rhagoletis zephyria | reverse complement strand
TTCATACGAATCGTTGCAGAAGTTCTGTTTTTTATTTTGTGTTTCTAGCTGTAATTTCGCAACGTTCCGAATAAATAAAAAAAGATTTTCCATACGTTTCCAAGCCAGTTAAAAAATGCGTTTAATTTTCGTCAGCGTATAAAGTAGAGACGGTAGGGGCCGGAATATTTGCTGTCAGCACGAACTCGTGCGGGCCTGGGCGTTCAGTAAAATTTCATAAAAGCACGAAAAGGCACGAAAAAGCCCGTTGCTAATACTAAAAATTTAGATGACCTTTTGTTTTTATACAAAAAAAAAATAGTACATATTTAAAACTCTTTTGATAAGAGAAAAGCAAAAAAAGAAATATTTGGAAACCGATAGAAAATATATGATACTTAGTAGTTTTGTTTACATACATATCTGTACATAAAATACCTTCCACTTTTTCTACTTCACAGAAAATATATTATGAAAATCTACAATAAAAGTTGGCTCTTTATTTCCGGGCTGGGGCGTGTCCCGTCGTGCCGGGCCGGGCCGGGCCCCACTAAAATTCTTAACGTGCGGGCTTGTGCGTGTTTTTGAAAGTTGATTTTGCACTCGTGCCGGGCCGGGCCTGAAAATTTAGGCCCATGCCCATCTCTAATATAAAGACAGCGTTAGATAGCTTGTTTTAAGACCCTTCTACTTATGTCCACTTCAATGGTATGGAATAAGTAGTGCGACCTTAGTGGTAGTTTAAAAAATTGCCTTTTTTCGAATTTCAGGCACCATCCCGAGCCCCCAAAGGCCTACGAATCGCAATATCCTGGAACAAAACCTTCCTAGTTTATTTGGTACTTCAATTCCTGAAAGTTTGAAAAAAATGAAATGAAGGTACGTACAGACGCTACACACATCGCAAAGCATCTCGTAGTGAAGACACGAACCAAAACACATTTAGCTCTATATCTTTCCAACTACTAGCCGGAATTCAATAGATATATTAGTTATCGTTTGAAAGGTCTTGGCCTATAGAATAACAGTGAATATTTTGGTTGTACCCACAACCCCCCTAAACCGGCAAAAGCAAAAAAATGTTTTTTATTTCGCAACAGTTTATCCCAATTTTTAAGAATCCGTTTATGAAGCTTGAATACATTTTCTGGACACACTCTGCATGAGCTTTCCAACGATATCTCAAACATGTCGATTGGACGTCTGGATAAAAACTTCCAAATCTTGTGTATATATAAGCGAGTCATTTCAGGATGCTACTGTGGCTGCTTTCGTCACTCGCGCGCACTTCCGTACGCTGTGATGAAGGTTGAAATTGAGTTTGGAATCCATTGGTATCACAAGATCGACGAAATTGGATATCTGCTCCAGATTATAATTTGAATTGAATAAACAGCTGGTTGAACTGCCCTCGAGACAGACACATAACTTTACATTTTTAAGGTTAATTGGCATATAATTTGCTTTAAACCAACCAACCAGGTTGTTCAGATCCGCTTGTAACAAAGACCTTTCTTCGATAGAGGACAATGTTTTAAAAAGTTTCACATCATCGGCATACATTAAAATTTTAGTATATTTTTTATAGAAGAAATATCATTAATGAATACAAGGAACAGAATCGGACCAAGGTGGCTTCCCTGAGGGACTCCCGAAGAAACTTTAATGATGTTGGAAGAACAATTTTTAAAAATAACTCTTTGTGTTCTATCAGAGAGGTAAGAAGCGATCCATTCAAGAAGACTTGGCTGAAAGCCGATTAGGTCGAGTTTACGGATGAGTCGGAATATGATCAGGTCCAGGCCTAAATGACGCTTTTAAGGTTTTTAAATAGTGTAAAACTTCATCGGAAGAAATTACTGGAATAAAAGCTGAGTTAATCGTACCAAGTTCATACGGATAGTCTCCACTCGTAGAGGAGTCTACCGAATAATTGGACCTAAAGAACTGAGCAAACATGTTGGCAATGAGTTGGCTGTCGCTAGACACAGTATTGCGATAGTGCATAGCCGACGGAAATCCATGTGCCTTACACTTTGAATTTGCGAAACCTAAAATGATTTAGGATTGTTAATTAAATTCTTTACAATTTTGCATAAATATGATTTAAAACATTTCTTATTTAATGCGAAGTAGCTATGCGTCAAAACCGAGTACTTATGTAATCACTGTGTAAGTTTAAAAGAATGCGACTTTTTATTTTTGAATTTTTTAAGCTCTTTAGTGAACCATGATTGTGTAGGTTCTTCATGAACAATATTACGTTTTGGTACATACTTTCGAAACAAATTGGAAACAGTATCATTAAAGTGTTCAACGCTACGCTCGACGTCATCTCTATATATTGGCCAAGATAACTTTGAAAGTTCTTTGTTAATTTTTCAGAAATTCTTCTTCTTCTTCTTTTTTGGCGCTGTAACCGCCTAAGCGATTTTGGCCGAGTTCAGCAAAGCACGCCAGTCGTTTCTCTCTGTGCCAACTGACGCCAATTGGAAACGCCAAGTGAAGCCAAGTCCTTCTCCAACTGATCTTTCCATCGCAGTGGGGGCCTCCCTCTTCCTTTGCTACCAGAGGTCACAAAAGAGGTCACTCACCCCGGGAGTTGGTGTCACTTGTGCCCCAGATCGTGTTATGCGAGTTAGAGTCTGCCCCTATTATGACCGGGAGTTTCCTGCGATTTGCTTCCTTCACAGCTTCTTCCAGTCTGTAGGGTGGAAAAACATGGCTGTCGTGGGCCATGTAGGATGTTGCCAGCCAGATCACGCTCTCCTTCAGCTGGACGCTGATGCAGACAGTGTCCTCGTCGCTGTATTGGGAGAATAAAAAATAAGAATATACTTTTTTAATCAGAATGCAAGCTCTGATCCTACCTGCTACTGGAGCTGTTACAACCTGGTAGGCATCAGAGTTCAGTCCGCAAACCTTGTTTCTAACGACCCAAGGCTCTTGGACTAGAATCAAGTCCTCAGCTTTATTGCTGAGGCGAAGAAGAAGGGCAGCCGAGGCTGCCTTGGAATGGTGCAGATTAATTTGTAGGATCTGCACCATCCTCAGAGTCGGTGATGTCCATCGCTTCTAGCTCCTCCCGTTCGGCGGCGGCAATGACTGTGATGTCATTAACCTCCTCCTCCGGTTCGGAGTCCAGAAGCTGGTCCTCGTTCAGCATTGCCCACCGGCTGTATACCGACCCTACGTAGGCAGATACTGAGCTCGTGTCGCTCTCAGTATCTGACGCGGTTTCGGGTACACCCGTTGGTAGGTCCCCAGGTCCACTCGTGGTGTTTCCTGTGGACCCCGCGCTGTCTGCCACCGATGCCGACTCG
>NW_016157609.1:229949-233573 GCF_001687245.7 Rhagoletis zephyria | reverse complement strand
GGTGTTAATGCTGGTTCCCAAGTAAACGAAATTCTCTACTTTCTCGAAATTGTAACTGTCAACAGTGACGTGGGTGCCAAGGCGCGAATGTGCTGACTGTTTGTTTGATGACAGGAGAAACTTCGTCTTGTCCTCGTTTACCACCAGACCCATTCGCTTTGCTTCCCTATCCAACTTGGAAAAGGCAGAACAGACTTCGCGGTTTTTTTTACCGATTTTAAGGATGGCTGTTAAATGGTTACTGTTTTATTGATTCATTTTAGTTTTGAATTTCATTTGACAGTTCATGTGTGTATATGAGAAGGATAATAAATGAACACTGAATGAATTCAAACATTAGAAAATGAATAAAGATAAATATAGTGAAATGCAAATCAGCACAGGCCTGTATTAATTGGGATGACCTCGGGTTACATGGTGTGATTTATGACCTCACAGTCGGCCAATCCTGATCATCGGAGACGACTTCGTCTCCATCATCGTTGTCGTCGAAACCGTCAAAATTTGGTAAATTGCACCATGGTTTTAACTTGTCGGATGTGTGTACCGATGAGTAGTCCCGTATATTTCGACTGGACGCTGGCACATCCTCGATCAAATAACGATCATTACCTATTACTTTTGTTATGATGAATGGCTCCTTGTATGGTGGTTCTAGTTTACGTGAACTCCCAGTACAGGCAGGCTCGTTTTAAGCTAGGACTAAATTACCAACAGTGTACTGTGTTGGACTACTGTGCTTTTCTTGTGGTGTTCGGCTTGTTGTTTTGTTTTTCGTAGAATTTAATGTCCACTGTATAGCTCGTTTCTGTTCGTCCCAACTCTTGTTCTCGCTCATCGAAGGAAGTAACATGCTTAGAATCGTTCGGTTTGCTCGTTCAGCATGTCCATTTGCACGCGGTGTTCTTACCGCGTTAAGTACATGTTTTATATCGTTGTCACTGCAATCCTTCTTGAAGTCGTGGGACGTGAACGCTGTCCCGCGGTCAGTCACTATTCTTGCTGTTACACCAAAGTAACTGCTAACCTCATTGAGTAACTCGATGACATAACGTGTTGCTGTACTTCGAACTCCTTTTACAATTGTACATTTTATAAAAGCATCCACGAACACTAGGACATGTTCGTTTCGTTTCTTGCTCTTCGGGAATGGACCTAGATGATCCAAGTGTACGGTCTTGAAAGGAACTGGTTCCATCTCGTAGTGGTGGTATTCACCCTCTTTTCGACCACTTAGCTGCTTGTTGTACGCACATTTGATGCACGTCTTTATGAATGATTTTACGAAATTACGCATCCTCGGGAACCAAAAGTATTTTTGTTTCTTCTATGGTCTTTTCAACACCTAGATGTTTCACCTTCTCATGTATGGTTTGTATTATCTTGTACTGCATCGCATTAGGTACAACCCATAACTTTTTGTTCTTTTCTTTACGGTAAAGTCGTCCGTTTTGTACTGTATATTCGTCACTTTCACCTTTACCTGCGCTCGTAACTTTGCTAATTATCTCCGGTACTCTGTCGTCTTGTTGCTGCATGCTGCAAACCCAATCGTTTGTCTCTAAAGTTATCTTCGCTATCTTCAATGATGCTGTGTGAAGTTCTTCGCTGTCCTCATTAGGCATTCTACTCAGGAAATCAACGTGCTCCATTCGCCGGCCTAGACGATGTTCTAATGATACGTCATAATCTTGAATACGTAACCACCAGCGCGCTATTCTCGGTATAAGCTCTCTTTTACTCATGGCTGTCGTTACCGCGCTGCAGTCCGTTACAACTACGCATGCTTTCCTTGTATATAGTAACGGAAACGCTCTAAACTGCTGACTACTGCCAACACCTCAAGCTCATAACTATGAAATTTTCGTTCGCAATCTGTTGTAGATCTGCTATAATAAGCAACCGGCTTCCAATTACCATTATCATTGTGAAGTAGTACACCCACAATTCCAATGGAACTTGCATCCGTATGGACCTGATGCTCCGCTTCTACCCTATACGCTGTCATTACTGGTTTTGAAGTCAAAGCTTTCTTTAAATCACAAAAAGCTTTCTCGTGCTGCTCAGCCCTCTCGAATGACTGCTCTTTCCGTAGTAATTTTCTCAACGGTTCGCTCTTGATTGAATATCCCCGAACAAATCGGCGGAAGTACCCGCTAAGCCCAAGGAACCCCCTCACATCGGTCGCTGACTTTGGAGTAGGAAAGCTACTAACGGCTGCTGTCTTCACACTTCCAGGACTCACACCATCGGGATGAAGTTGATGCCCCAGAAACCCAATGGTTTGCTTCAGAAATTCGCATTAGTTGATGTTTAATGTAAGCTTTAGTTGTCTCATTGCTATGAAAACTCGGGCTAATTTCTCGTACATTTCGCTTATATTATTGCTGCTTACTAGAATGTCGTCCATATAATGGATCATATCGCCTGGTTTTGTTTTATCAGCGATATTCTGCATTAGCCGCTGAAATACTACCGGCGCGTTTTTGAGCCCAAACGGCATCCTCTTAAACTCGTACAACCCCTCTGTGGTAATAAACGCAGTATACTCTCTACACCACTCTTCAATCGGCGCCTGATAATATCCGCTGTTCTAGTCAAGTATTGAGAAATACTTAAACTTCGTCGCTTCACCCAACCGTTCCTCTATATTCGGTGTTGGATACATCTCCTTCGCTGTGAATTTATTTCAACGTCTGTAATCGACGCAAAGTCGCTCACCCCCATTCTTTCTACCAAGACTACTGGACTTGCATACTCCGATTGAGATTTCGAAATTATGTCGCATTCTAAAAGTTCGTGAATCATTTTTGCTATGACGCATTTCTTCGGTTCGGGCACCCTGTATGGCTTTTGTGCTACAGGCACGTTCGTTCTTAACTCAATCTTCATCTGCATTGCATCAGTTAAACCAATACCTTGCAAGTTTTCTGCAAAAATATCGTTGTTCTCCTTCAAAAATGTCTAAAGACCTTCTTTAATTTTCTCGTCATCAATACTGCAAATTATGTCGTTAAATTTAATTGTCTTTGCCCTAACCTCGGCTTTTGCTACGTGCGACGAAAACTGCACGCTGTCGTTCTTAATTTCTGCTACTATATTCTCCTCCTGAAATACATCTTGCCCCAAGAGAATGTCCGTCGATATAACTTCGTCGTCAACAACAAACAAATCTATGCTGACTACCTCATCGTTTAACCCAATAGTTGTGCTTAACTTTTCAGTCAAACAACGTCTTCCACCGCATATACCAAAAATAACCATCGAACAATTCTGACGGGTTATCGGTAAATCATCTGCTACTGAACGCTTAACCATGCTGCATTCGCTCCCAGTGTCTATGAATGCCGAAAATGACTTACCATTTATTGTAATATACTTTTCGCAAAATGTTGGTTGTTGTTCGACTTGTGCACGCTTTATCGTGGTCTTTTTACCACAGTTCTCCGACTCGCCACCTCTGTGAAATTTACCGCAGTCTTTACAACGCTGTTGTTTCGGTTTCGCACAACTTCGCGCGAAATGTCCCAATTCTTGACAATTATAACACTTAATATTTTTCTTATCAACGTCACTTTTCTGGATATTGTCTTTACCGTGATTTAAATTAGGCTTGTCAGTCGT